>NW_017263611.1:185331-320012 GCF_001500285.1 Mollisia scopiformis
TGTACCATTAGGTGTAACGAGGTAAAGCCCTAACGTTAGACAAAGCCTCAGGCTAGGTTTAGGCGTAAAGGATGGTCTGCTTCAAGTTAAGTGAAGCATCAGTCCGAAGAGATCAGCGCTGCAGCGACATGACAAACAAAGTAAAGCGCTTTCCTCAACTAAGACGTCCTACCATCGAGAATCGTTCGGATTGAGTGAATATAGAGCTAAACAGATCAGGCTGCAGCCTCGCGGCCTGATGGGGTATAAAGCCCCAGCGCCGCGTTCTCAGCAGTACCTTTTCTTTCTTTAGTCAGAAAGAGAACACTGCTGCTAGAGTCAGAGTGAGCCGGGAGCAACTGCGGTGTGGGCTTCAATTGAGGAGATGGGTAATGTTATGGTGTTATATAGAAGGACTTTTGGAAGACAAATTTGAAGACTGGAAGATGGTTGCTGTCAAGATTGATGTTGTTGTTGTTGATCACTTGTAGTTGTCGTTCTATTGTGAATTGCACAATCAACGGGTTGTTGTCAACCCTTAGCATTGCTGCCGTTTCATGAAGGAGTTTTCAATGGATTTTAAGACACGATATAGGGTTTGAGGTTTGGATGTCCTCGAAGCTGATATGACAACGAGGGTAAGAGATTGTAAGACCTTATGTTAAGCACGGAGTTGTAAACATGACTTAACAAGCAATTGCCCAAGGAGAATGTTTGAATTTGAGAACTTTGAAAGTGCATGAATTATGAATATTCAATGTCTCACGCTCCACTTGTAGCTTTGGGTAGATTGAATCACTCATCATTAGTCATGACTACCAAAATGAGAATGCTACTTTTAAATTCCATAATGTCTGGCCCCTGCTAATGAGTTTATCAGGCCAGAGTGTTGTTCCAAAGACTGGACACCGTCACACCTTCCACCCACTTCCCAGCACTGGTATCATTCTTGACGGTCACTCCAATCTCTTTCTTTCCATCTGATGGCGAAAGCCAGAAAGCGTTGCTGTCGAAATTCGCCAATGTGCCAGCTGGAATATCGAGCCAGACCCAGGCCGCCACCCCAGTGGTTGCTTCGACTGTGAAATTTCCACTTCCTTCATCGTATGACAGAACCAAACCCGGATCTTGGAGCTTGACTTGAGACAGATCGAGGGCGTGGAAGTAGTACTCGTGCTTGTAGACTTGAGTATCGTTGGTATTGACAGGCGTTCCAGCAGTCGTGATGTTCATCTTCAGAAAAGCGTTCGTCAAGTTGTAAGGTATGTAATTCGTATTAACCTCATAGACCATGGTTGTATTCAATGCTCCAACAGTGAATGGGATATCGACTTTTGGAGCCAACGATGAGCCATCATATCCATACCACTCTAGTGATGCAGTACCGCTTGCTCCGGTCCAAAGATCGGAAGTAACGTACGCAGTGAGATCTCCTGTTGTGTAGTTCCAATAGCTAGCGATGATGACAGGCTGATAAATATCCTTTGCCACATAATGAAGCACTTTCCATCTCCCATCATACTCAATGCCGGCCCATGTAGGAGCTTGCCAGATGTCCTCGAGCTGCCAGTACAAGCTTCCCAATTGTCGTTCTCTGAAGCCTGAACCGCGACGGTAGTACGTGATCTGTGAACGATAGAAATCAGCCTGGAAGATTTGCGTGGTGTGGCACCAAGCTGAGAAGTTCTGCAAAGAGTCGGCATGGTTCGGAGCTGGGTAATATTGATCCACAGCTACTGTCATCTCGCCCATTCCTAATGACGAGTTGCGGTAGTTATCTGTGAAAGTGCCACCTGCGGGGTAGTGGTGGTTTCGTAACACGATTGTGCTGCTGTTGAAGTATAGCTCGTCAGGGTCAACGGCTTGTTGCCATGTCTGCAAGCTTGGCATGGAATGAAAGCCGAACTCATTGGCGAATCGACCTACGGGATAGGACGAGAGGTTGAACGCGACTGAAGAGACATAGTCATAGTGATCAGTATCACCATAGATTGATCCAGGCGTGGCGTTGTTGTAGCGTTCGATCATCGGTATTGGAAGGGAGAAGTTGAGGACCAGGTACCCGTTTGTGGTGCTGCTGGGTATGTAGGAGATTGATTTGGTGTTCCCATAGACAGACGGGAGAAGGACGTCGAGAAAAAGCTGTTCGTATTCTTGACGCCACTTGTCGTTTCCTGGGTCATAGTATTCTGCTTCTGGCAACTCTAAATTTTCCAGCTCGTTGCCGCCTGCCCAAAGTGCCAAAGAGGGATGATGATTGACTCTCCGGACGTTGTAATTGGCCTCTTCACGGACGTTCTCCAGGAATTCTTCGTTGACTGGATACAAAGCATCTCCAAATTCGAACTCACTCCAAAGCAGAATACCCATCTCATCTGCGATATCGTAAAGGAAGTCTGGAGAATATGCTCCACTTGCCCAAACACGCAACATGTTTTGATTGCCATCCACGACAGATTCAAACAACTGCCGCATCTTCGTTTCTGTAACTCTGGGCCAGAAAGCATCCGGAGGAATGAAGTTTGAGCCCTTGGCATAGAACTCATGACCGTTGATCTCAAAGTGCCAATTGTTACCAGGAGCAATTCCCTGTGCAAGTTGAGCAGAAGAAATTGGTGTCATGTTCAAAACGATCGTTCTGAACCCACTTCTCTTTGTCACCGACGCAAGGATCTGTTCTCCGTCTGTGACAGTAATCTTGAAGTAGTAGAGGTTCTGAGCCCCGAGACCATTTGGCCACCATAATTGGCAAGTTTCTCCGTCAACTGTAACACTTCCAGTAATAGTCGAATCTGAAATCAGGATGTTCTCTAGAGATCCACTCGCGACAGTTGTGTTGTCTATATCCATGATCTCGATGCTCATCGATGCAGTGCTTGGTACAGTTCCCAAGATATCTAGACTGGCATTGACTATCCAAGGAGCACTTTGATCTGGGGGAAGGTTGTTCAGCTGGCCTTCTCGATATATGTCGAGCAGCGTATTCCGAACGTAGATGCTAGAAGACGGCAACTGAACAACATAGGCGGGCTGCCATATTCCAGCAGGAGCAAAAGCTGGACCCCAGTCCCAACCAAAATCACTCTGCTCTTTCCGCATGAATTGCCGATTTGGGAATTCGAAGAGACCTTCGACCGCGAATGGCCATTTTTCTTGACCAGGCTCGTTGGCGATGTCAGCTGTGATGTTTACCGATGAGCCGAAGTTAATACTGAGTGATGGAGAACTGGAGCAGGAGCTCAGTATGCTGGAGACGTCAAAATAGTATTGCCGGAACTGGTTATTGGTGGATGCTACATGTTGCCCACAAAGTGAGATTGACGTGAAAGTATCTAAGCCATTGAATAGTAGCCATGTTGACAGTCCGTTGCTCGTGTCTCTGTGCTCAGTCAGCATTTGAAATGTGAGGGTAGAGTTTTGTTGTTTAGAGGAAGTCTTGTATGGGAGAGTAGTGACAGGTAAAATCAGTCACTAAACCTCGCGGCAAAATCTGGAAGCTCGGAAATGCGAGTTGACCTCTCGTCTCAATGACATGTAAATCTGCCATGCTCATGTCGTTGCATACCAACAAGTGCATAATGATAATGAAGTTTCAAGGGGAAAACAACTCACAGTCCACTCAAATCCGCCTCATATGTCCAATTCAAATAAGTCACCCATCTCAAGTCGAAGTCTCCTAATCCGTAATATGGATCAGGAATAACCCCTGCAGCATACAAATCCAAGTGCGACTGACTCGGCACACTTCCGGAAACCTTAATGCTTTCGTTTTGAGGACTCGATAATGTCCATTTCGCTGTACTGAGATCCAATACACTCGCACTTTGAGAAATCGCCGTCCCAATTAGTAACGCGGATGATAGTGATGAAAGCGGGAAGTAGGATGATAACTTCATAGCAGCGGTATTGAAGAGAGAGGAAACATTGAGGTTGAGAAGAGGAGACTGAGGGAACGCCATTATCCCCTCGTCTCGATCTTATAAGTCGAGAGTTAAAGGCCCCTCTTTGTCAATCTTCCCCGCGTTCAGAGTACCAGGAAGTTGCCGTAAATGGTTACTGCTGGGCTCCGAAGGCACAGATGCAAATACGTACATTAGCCGGCATGATGTCACTCAAATACTCGTACCTGAATTATACGTAGAGAATTATTACATACACACAGGGAGTTGGTGCGGAGTCGGTGGCACGTTACAATGAGCCAAATCTTGTGGCTGGCGGGGCTAATGAGCTCGAGAGTGGACGCTAGAAATTTGGTGATTCGTCGAAAATGGGGGAAGCTCAGTGCTGTGACTGGGTCAGACCTCGCAGCATTTCCCCTCGGTTCGAACCTGTTTAGGAACAGTGTAACATTTTCTTCGCAAAACGTAAAGACTTCGAGCATTATCAGGAGGCTCTTGAGGCGTATAAAAATTCGAGGTCTATACCGGTTATCTTCAAAGAAGTGTTCTTCTGAGTGTGGCTGTTTTTTGTGTGTGGCTGAATTCAAACCAATGACATGATATCTGGTATTTGTACTTCTGCCTCAGAGAATGTCCAAGATTCGGAGAATCGATCCCTAGTGAAGTTCAAATGGGTGATAAGCAATTGAGAGCGCTGGAAAATACCAGAAGCTGTGGCATTACACCCAATGCAGATTGTTCGAGTAGGTAGTGACTGCTTTGTACTTCATCACAACTTGCAAGTAACATGGAAAAGCATGGCTTTTGAAAACCCTCCTCTCTAAGCAGGCATAGTGTAACCCTCCATTATGCTGTTTATGATGTGTGATGTACAGACATACAAAAAAAAAGTGTTGCAGGATATGTGCAATGCAACATAGAGCATCAAATATCCATAGCTCTCTCGCTACGGATAGAAATGCTCTACATTCTGCCTCCCGCCCAAACCTCCCAGTAAACACTCCACCCAGCTCTGTCCCATCCGATTCCTATTTGGTCTAATGGTGCTCGCCTCGGTATCCAACCAACTTCATTCTGCCAATCATTTCGCCAACAGTGAAAAATCCTAGGACTTCAGCTACGATGACGGCTCCAGATACCAATTGAGCTGTGTTGATGTTTCGAAAGGATTGTAGAGCGTTGGAGGGGGTAGCATTCGGCGTTGAGTTGAGGAGAGCACTTGGATTTCGGAAGCTCTTGACAAGACGCTGGAAGTATGATTGGAAGGTAGAGACAGGACTAGACGAAGGGTCAGTTTTCAATCTCTAATGTTACCCGTATAGATCCAGCTTACGGAGGTGTCATCTTCTGGCCCTGGAAAACGATCTTTGATAGCTCCAATCCAACCCGCGCGTAGTAAATGGTGGGAGGGATTTGTCCTATTCATTCAACGTCAGCCATTGAGCCATCTTGCCTTCAATATCTCAACGATTGAGTCGTCCCAGATGCTACTCACGCTCAACGAAAGCAATTAATCTTCCGGTTCTGCCTCCAACTCTTCCGAGAGCATTGCTCAACCCCTTCGCAGCTCCACTGATAGCCGGTCCAGCGGCAGAGCTGACCCTCGAAAGACCTTCTGAAGCTCTGCTCTGGAAATCCGACGCCTTCTCAGATGCCTTTGATGCGGTATCTTTCGCAGCTTCACTGGCCTTGCTAGCTGTCGACTCAAATCGTGCAGGTGTTCGTCCGAAAGGGAGCTTCGCAGAGCGCCGTAAGACGGCACGAGACACGGCCATCGACATGATGAGAGGAGAATGCGCGCCCAACGAGATCAAGGAAACAATTCTCGAGGTTCGAGAACGAGTGGTGGGCCTGCAATTGGTGATGGATGAAATCGCGCGAAAGCATTCAACTTTTTCGGTGGCTCGGGAGTTTTTGGAAGCTTGCGGCGGCCTGAGGCACAACTCTTGAATGTCCAAGCTTCACATACAGTATTTATTTCTTTTCAAACAATCAAATCACTGGAAAGTACAATTGCATTATTGACAATTCTAAATGCTATTAACACATCTCTAATGTTGCCTCCTATGCACAACCTCAATCCTCACTCTTTATCTGCACCTTGATCGCCCCCGTCTTTGGATTGGCAGCTGTCTCGAAGGCCTTGATAGCGTCTTCAAGTTGGAAACGATGTGTTACCAGCTTCTTCATGTCGATGATACCGCTTTGCACGAGTCTAATTGCCCGTGGCCATGTGTTGCAGTATCTGTACTGAAATTGTAGGTCGATTTCTCGAACACTCAATCTCATGAAGGGCATGGTCATCTCGTTCTTCCCGACTCCAATCACGAATACCTTTCCTCCGAACTTCACTGCCCAAATTGCAGCAGATACACTGCTTTCCACTCCAGTACACTCCAACGCAACAGCAGGCTCGATATCTCCAAAAGCCTCCACAATTCTCTTGGCAGATGCTTCTGCAGACTCTCTTTCCACTTTGAAGATAGTGACGGTTGGAACTAGTTTCTTTGCGAACTCCAATCTTCCCTCGTCAATGTCTGTAATCACCAGCGGACAAGCGCCGGCAGCCTGGCAACACAACAGAGTGATCAGACCAATTGGACCAGCACCGCAGATCAAGACTGGATCTCCAAGCTTGACACCAGACCTCTGCATCGCTGCCAACGAAACGCTCAGCGGCTCCAAGCATGCGCCATCTTCAAACGACATATCTCCAATCTTGTGGCACCAAATGGCGGGGTGATTGACATATCTGCGAAGTAGTCCAGGGACCGGAGGAGTAGAGAGGAAGAGGACTTTTTCACAACCGTTGTATCGGCCTGTCAAGCAAGGTTCGCATTCGTTGCAGATGATGTTAGGCTCGATAGCCACTCGATCTCCGACTTTGAGATGTTCGACTGAAGGGTGGACTGCTAAGATGACTCCTGCAGATTCGTGTCCCAGAATGTGCGTGCCTTCAACGATCATAGGGCCAATGCAACCAGCGTGCCAGAAATGTACATCTGATCTATGGAACGTCAGAATAAGTATTTTCTCTCGGCTTTCTACTCACCCGCAAATACCGGTGCTTTTGATACCAACAGTCACTTCTCCTGGCTTCAGAGAATCGCCCTTCTCAACGCTCTCGACAGATGGCTCTGCCTCCCCAACCCACAACTTATGCTCCGGATTTGTATACACCCCAATATTGGCTTTTGACACCTTTGCCATAACAGGCAGAATTTCTGTTGCTGAGGGAGTCATTTCGTCAACTCTAGCTGTCAAAGAATGTTTTATCAAGAGTCTTCACAAAGGATAAATAGGTGGGACAGTTGGCAATGCGTCCGAGGTGGCAGAAAATAGTCAACTGACCTCTTGGCTGAGAAGTGCTAACGTATTGAATTATCCGGGCTTCCACGACAGTAACTCAATTGACAAAAGCAAAGATGGAAAACCTTCCCTCGTCTCGAGACTTGTGAAGGTAATCCACGAATAGAGAGGAGGTATCCCGACCTCACTCCGCCGTGCTCGAGACGTGGCGGGGCTTGTGAAAGTCGGGGGACCTTAAGCCGACGATGGCTGTGATCCACATGAGAGTAGTTTTCATGCGCGCCAATGATATTGACGGGCCATCTCTTTCCCGTTTACCCCCCACCGGAATAGTGTTTCCTTCAACTCGTGACAGGAAACTTCCATGGCTTTTGTCGCTACCATTTTGCCTCTATTGATTGTGGAGTGCACTTGCTGACGAAGTACTTCATGAGGCTCAACAAGTCCGATGTTCGGCTGCCCCGCACCAGCTCCTCCACGATTGTCAAGATCGGCTTCCAACGGATATCCGTCAATTCCTTCGTATCTTGGCAAGAAAATCATTCGACTCAGGAGTGAAAGATATTTGTTTCGTATTGTAGCGCATCAATCAGCTTCTCAGCAAGTCTCCTAGTACACCATCTCAAAAGCCCTACTTTCAACATCACCACACCTCACCCGCCACAATCACTTCAATTAGCAACCATGCCTCCAATTCCACAAGGTCCTATCAAGCTCGCTGTCCTCGACGACTATCAAGGCATAGCGGCGCCGCACTTTGAATGCCTCAAGCCTGCTTTCGATATAACAATCTTTCGTGATACTCTACTCCCATACAACCACCCCGACACCCCTGATCATGCTAAGCAAGAACTTGTTGCTAGGCTTAAGCCATTCACTGTCATCTGTTCGATGAGGGAGCGCACACTATTCTCAAAAGAGTTGTTGCAACAGCTTCCAAACTTGAAGTTCTTGCCGACGACTGGACTTCGGAATAGAGGCATTGACATGGAAGCATGCAAAGAGCTAGGAATCCACGTGACAGGAGCAAAAGGGACTGGAAGGAGTGATAGTACCAAAGTAGCTGGGAAGAAGAGAAAAGGGCCAGATTCTACCACCCAACACTGCATTGCCCTGATCCTCGGCCTAGCTCGAGGTCTCGCATGGGATGATAAGGTGGTAAAAGAAGAAGGATGGGAAACTAGTCTCGCCACAGGGCTTTCTGGGAAGACATTCAGCTCACTGGGCCTTGGGAGACTTGGGGGTACTTGTGCAAAGATTATGTATCAGAGCTTTGGGATGAGGATCCTTTGCTGGAGCTCGAGTCTTACGCAAGAGAAAGCTGATGAGAGGGCGAAAGAGTTGGGTTTGGACGTGGAAGATGAGGATGGAGAGAAAACTTTTAAAGTTGTTTCCAAAGAGGAATTGTTCAAGGAGGCGGATGTGTTGTCTGTTCATTATGTGCTCTCTGAGCGTAGTAGAGGCATTGTGGGAAAAGAGGAGCTGGGCTGGTTGAAGAAGAGTGCGCTTTTGGTCAACACCAGCAGAGGTCCAGTGGTCGATGAAGATGCGCTGATGGCGGTTCTTGAGAAGGGAGATATTCGGGGTGCGGCGTTGGATGTTTTTGATATTGAGCCGCTGCCGTTGGATAGTAAGTGGAGGACGGTAAAGTGGGGTGAGGAGGGAAGAGGCAAGGTGTTGTTGAGTCCGCATATGGGCTACGTCGAGGAGGAGACTATGCAAATTGTGAGTTCTCATCATTCTTTGTCTTCTCTTTTTGATATATAGGAGAGGAGAGAGGTGGTTCATGCTGACGAATGACAGTGGCACGAGGAACAAGCTGAGAATGTTGAAAGATGGCACAAGGGAGAACAGTTGCTGAATGTTCTGGTATAGGATCGTAGGTACCATAAACAGAAATGGGCTCATTGTTGCCTATTCTTGCGTTTTAGGAACTCGAGTGTCTCTTATGAGTATGATCCTTCTCACATGTCTTCCATATCACCAGGTTGCGCCCATCCACAGGGTTCTGTTCCTCCTCCAAGCTCGAACTGAAAGTTGTCGATCGATGCTTCCTCGGATACCTTTGGCTTCGGGCGGAATAATAGAGGTTGCAGAGGATGGGAGCGTTATGCTATTGAGAATTATTCCAGCCGGAAGTCATTCCTATTCAGCGCATTGAATTCCATCATGAACAAAATTGCCTGTCTAATTCTTGTCTAACATACTTGCAACTGAAGATTGAATACCACCATTTTTTGGAGGTTGGAATAGGGGCAGTCGCCTATTGCGCACTAGTCTGCTTTAAGTGGTACTGGCGATGACCGCTATTCATGTCTCCCAATTCCTCATGAATGAAATCCACGCAATTCTCTCAACTCTAAATACTTCATTACGCAAACGTTTACGAATCTACAAGGCATCGAAAACTCAACCACAATGTCCAAGATGTCACTCACAGATTGCGCTTTCAATGCTCCGGCTTCAGCTGCTCGCAGACATCTCAAGCGAAGAAGTCAAGAACTGAATTGCGCATTGGACAGCACCCGAGAGCGCATCGATCATCGCCCACATAAGAAGCGCTGCTGTGAAGGATTTCTTGGAAGCAAACATCCTACCCAATTCCTCACGCTTTGGGCAAATCGGCAAAGCAAACCAGTATATCTCAAAGTCAGGGACTGCGCTAATGCTGATGGATCTGCGCGATGGTACGCCGAGGTTCGAGTATTGCAAAAGCGGTTTGTTACTCCGATATCTTCGAGTAATAAGGTCAGAGCTAGGCGACAAGCATCAGATATGGCGTGTTGGTGGATTTTGTATGGGGCGCAACTTATGAAAGCTGGCTTGATGTCATTGGTAAGCTCAGATGCTCTCGTCTTGCACCCTATTCTAACAGTCATATGGGACGAGTACTGTTCGAGCTCAGAACTCTCGAGAGGAGACACAGAAGGTTTGGCTGTCTTTCCAGAGCCCGAAATCTTGCCGGTAAGTGCTTTATGGAAAAGGATGTTGGAATTGTCAACTAAGCCTTTGAACAGACAAACACTACTAGAACTCAACAAACTTTCCAAAAACTCTACCCGAGGGTTTTCATGACTCCCAAGAGAATGATGGTAAGTAATAATCTTACCCTGCTCCTTGTCTGAATCGTCTCTAATCTTTGCAGAACAAGCGAAGAACCTTGCGAAGTAATGGTTCCTATCGAGTCAACAGAGGCAAGTCTACCGACTATTCTACGGCTTCGAACACGTTTCAGAATATGGCACAAAGTAGGAATATTAGTAAAGAAAATGTTCCGTTCACTTTCACATTGGAGCTCCCAATTCGCCAACGCTGATAGCGGTTGCCCATTTAGAAGCCGGGAGGAGAGCAGGTTAGATTGAGAGGAAGGATTAGGAAATAAAGGATCTTTATTCGCTACTTTAAGTTCAACTTTGGAACGTGTACAGCATACCACATCGTAAAGCGATGTTTTGGAAACCATGAATTCTCACTTTGTCAATAAATCTGCTTGTGCCCTGGTGATTGGATCACGATTCCTCTTGGTTTTTAATTTCTCCGAAGACTCCACTGAATATCACAAGTGCTGCTCTTAGCCCATTCTACAGGAAGTAGCTTTACACTTCGTCATGTTACCACGTGATGATGGTTTCTGTTAGGAACCTAGGTGAGCGTCTGGCCGCTAGTCGCTCTTGGTGACTGTAATTGTGCTATTGACTCGAAGATAGCTTAGATGGTAATGATTGCGAGATGTAGTGCAGGCTTGGAGTAGACGATTCTGAGGATTGGCAGTTGTGCATTCGGGGTACTTTAAATCCTGGTATAAAAACTTTAATGTCACACTTATTGATGATGCTGCGCATAGCCTAACTTCAATATCGTGAGCTAACATGCATGGTGCCTCCGAAAAATGCGTACAGCATTGTTTGAAAGTCAATTAGAGGTGCGGTGTCATACAGAAAGATGTTTTGAAGGTGAATCGAAGCTGAACACTTGCTAGCTTCTGCGCTAAGAGGCACCTCTCGATATTGCGAGTAAAAGAAATTTCAACTCCCAAAGCTTCCAGAATTTACAGCATCAACCGCTCAGAAAACATCCCAAGAACAAAGGTATCTTTCCAACCCGTCAGGATGTCTGGCAACACTTCTCTGAGAAAGCGTCGCCCGCGAGCTCCTAAACTTGCGCCACTTGCGAAAATCAACAGAGAACTCGATGAGCTTGGTATTCAGGCCGAAGTAACCATTGTCCATGAAAAGATTCACATCGAGAGAGCGCAAGACTATTTCGATGGAATCAGACACCGAGCCCATGTTAATCTGGCTATCTCGGGACTCGAACAGGATTTCAAATCGGCACTGCACAAGAAGAAAAGGGATAGCGGCATCGAAGTCGCAAATGCTGTCATTGACTTTATTCATGTACGTCAATGAAGTCATTAATTTTGGTCTCGACACTTGCTAATACTACCGTTAGTCTCCAAAATTTGTTGCAATGGCAAACACTTTGACCCCTAGTTCGCAGGATACGGTAAGTAATAATTCATTGAACCTCCCAAGATGTTACTTGCTGATGAATTACATAGCTCTTTGTGTCTTCGTTCTCCAATCTCCAATTGAACTCAGCAGAGGAGCCAAACCAAACTTCCTACGACCATCAGCATCTTCCAGAGCCCTTTCACTTCAAGCAGAGTCCTGCGCCAATCCCGAACAACCTTAAGAGAAAATATAACACTTTTGCTCGAGATATTGGCAAGGTTGAGGAAGCCGCGAGAGATCATCCCAACCCCGCCGATGAAGAACCTGCTCGGATACTTGGCCTTTGGGCTATGAAGAACAATACTGAGCTCGAGGTCGCGGTTGCCATTAATCCGCATGCCATGAGAGATAACTTGCAGCCATGGAATGGGAATATCTCTCTCCTCGGCTTTGAATTCACCGATATTCATGGTACGGACTCCGTCGCACAAGCCAATCGGAATGCCTTGAACATTGCTTGCTGGTGGGTTCTGCATGGCAGTCAGATGATGAACATTGTAAGTCTCGATTTGATTAATATAGCCATGTGCACACTGACATAGTCTTCAGGGTTCCGTATCAAACACTGAGGTTCTTGTGACCAGATCACGAGCGAAGCCAGTAAGCCAGCCCAATTCTTAGCCCTATCTATCTATTGCCCTCTCTTACACCAATTACATACTGACAATGAAATTCAGAAAGGCACGAGGACCTTACTTTTCAAGATGAACAGTTGGGAGTATGACGACCAAGAAGAGAACATCAAGGAGGTGGCTACATTGGCCAAGACCCCACGGGTTCAAGTAAGCAGTATCATGCACAGGAGTAAACGCAAGACTAACATGGATAGCCAAAGTCGCAGATCCCCACCAAGTCAATCTACCAGAAGCCAGTTGTCAATGATGTAAGTTCAAAACTTCGAGATGTACCATATTATATTTACTAATTTCCTCAAGGAGAAAGAAGAGAACAAGGAGAACGCAGGTGCAGCCACATTCGACCTTCCGTTCCATCCACGCGGGCATTGAGAGATCCGACATTATAAAGTAAGAACATGACTAGCACATGGTGAGAGAGTTAGGATCCAGGTGATTGCGAGACAGCGGATAGCAAGGAGGTTATGATGCAATAAGGTAGGCTGCTAGGTGGGGCGTTGGAGGGTTCGTGAAATTGAGTGTCAATCAAGCAAGCCATTATGGTAATTTCTCGTCAAGTTTGTCGCTCCATAGCAATACATTAGACCATAAGTCATCCATTCCGCGCCTGTGCATTGTTGGTTTCTTCTTCGGAGGCACGATATTCGATTCTCTTTGTTATTGATTTGAGGCGACGCTTGTACCTAAACAGCTGGGGCATTAAGGACCTCGTGTCGCAAGAGTTATTAGAGGATGTGTTCTTCGTTAGCTTTTCATGAAAGCTATAATTGAATTAATGCAATAATGAAATGTTCTGCGTCAAGCTACACGCGTTCAGCTTCATCCTCTATTCCTCTGCAGAACGCGCACCCCAACTTGAGCAACATCCACGAAATACATCTACACTAATCATACAGAATGGCGCCCATTGACAAAACTTTGAGAAGGCGCGTCTTTGGGGCGCAATTCAACAAAATGGACATTTCGCCCCGCCTCAAACGGACCTATGCCGATGCCTTCTTCCATCTCAACAAGGTCGAGTTTTCGGAATCGGGAATTTGTACCATCAGGACCAAAATCCGGAAGATAGACTTCGACCAAGCCTATTATTGTGCGCCTTTCATGCTATACGAGATATCACGAAGGATGAAATATCACTGCAACTTCATCGTGGTTCTTGATAGAGGCCAAGCCGACCTTGAGATCTTCGAATTCGACGACCGTGGACACATCATACTTTACAAGCAGATAGAATGCGCGAGGACGTTTGACAATGACCAAGATGCCAGGCGCGAACTCTGCAATATTGCTCTGCATTGGCTCCTTCACGAAGGTCCTTTGGAGCGATCACAAGATAGAGATGGCAAGGGTATACCGCTCGACTACTATGACACCATCGAAGAAGATTCTGGTTCAGAGGATGAACTCAACTCTACACAGTCACTTGCAGCTGATTTCTTGGAGGGGAGTGCAGCTGTGGAGGTGGAGACCATTGGTCCCGCCAATATAGTTGAACTCAAGAAAGGGCAGCTTGGTCTTGAAAAGGATACCGCAAGCAAATTGAAGAGAGCAGAACGAACAGTGAGTATCTTGAACCTAGAGCTTGCCAGATCTAACATAAGTCTAGGAATATTATGACACTATGGATCTTGATGAAGAACGATTCTGCTCATAGACAGCACCATACCCTACACCTTCCGTACCTACTGTTGCGTGGTGGATTTGCCGAAGTATAAAGTATTTTTAGGGAAATTCTTGGATAGTGTGGTTAGGGCAATTTGTTAATAGGTCCTTCTTTTAAGGAGAATTATAGATAAATGACTACACCAAATGGATTAGACAATATGCGCAGCACCCACAAGTGGCAAGCAATTCTTCAAAGGCAGCAAGACTTCTGACAAATTTCTCAGAGTTGAGTCGATTCTAGTATAAAACCGAAACTTCGCCATCAGGTCGTATATAGAGGCTCCTGATTTAAATAGAACCTAAAGACCCTTGTTTGATTTAGCATCTAATAATAGGTCTGTGGTATTGCTAACAAGGCCCTCCTTATGTTCCTTGGGTCCATTATTAAGTGCCTCCAGCTGCTGCTCCTTCAGATCAATCTCTGCTATCTCAGTGAGATTCAAAGGTCTAGGTGGCTTCATTCTATACCAGTAAGTATATGGGTCTACCCCGGGCGCTTCCCAGCCCGTGGAGTTGAACTCAATAGGCTTCGGCATGTTCTTCCTCTGATATGCGTTTTCTGGCGTCTTGTTTGAGAAGCCTTGGTAGGCTGTTATTGCTGACTGGGACAAGCCTTTGATGAAAGTTGTCCAATCTCGTTCGCTGTCGGGAACTTTCTTCCAGGCTGGCGACATCGATGGTTTACCAAGTGTCTTGGCTACTCGGTCGAGCCGATCGTATTGTGCCATGTAGATTTTGCTGTCCCCTAGGTAGTTCAGAGCGTGGCCACAGCGATGGTTCACGAATGAGTGGAGATCACCTCCACGGTTACAGCAGCCGCCATAGCAGTCGCCAATCCAGTTGATGATGGAAGTGTATGGCTTCTTCCTCCTCGATTGGTCAAGAATGTGAACCATGGTGGGTATGGTCATTTCATGGAAACTGTCGAACGCTCCGAAGAAGGCAGAAAGGAAGATATAATCTGGCCACAAGTGTCGTGGAATGTAGTAGATGTCCGACCACCCCGTGCACCATTCCTCGTCGTCGAACTTGAAATCTGTGTCCGCCTTCTTGAGAGCTTGGAGAGCTAAAAGGATTGAGTAGTGCCAATTCTTATCCGCATGCATTCCAGGCCAAGCAAGGAAGCGGCTACGATGCGTCATGCATACAGATGTTGGGCCACCACCTTCACCATTGTCTGACCTGCTTCGAGCTATCCAGATTTTAGAGAAGTCTTCATCCGAAAAGTCCATTGGGTCTATCCACACATCACTGCAAGACAGATTAGCTAACAGCGGGAGACTTCAGATGTAGATACTCACAAGTGGTAGTATATTATACCCTTGATTTTCGCATCTGGAGAGTCTGGAGGTTGGTCAAGAATATGCTGCATAGTGCGAGCCATCGGAATATACATAACCAGCTGATTTTCCCAATTATCGTGAGTTGTGTTGACAAAGTCTGGACCGCCCTCTGTGATATTTGGCATACTGTAGTGTACGCTGTGGAAGAAAGGTTTGTACTTGTCTAACAATTCTAGGCGTTCCAAACGCCAACTATTGAATCGGATATAAGCAACAGTAGAATTGAAAGGGGAGTGGATCATGCTATGATCTTCGGCTCTGTTGTCGTTGAGATTGGAAAAGTCCGCCACTTCCATAAAAGAGATGATCAGTACTGTAATCATCGAAGCGAGCGCTAAGACAGCAACACGCCAAAGCTGGGGTGTCTTGTTAGCCGCTGCTCAATACATATTTGGAGAACACCTACTGGTTGTGGAGAAGAAGAGAAGAGAGTGCGCTTCTCGGGCAATCCGTCTTTCGCATCGTCCAGATGTGGATCTTTGGGTGGAGGCGAATCCATATACAGCCAAGACGAGATGAAAACTATGAGACCACCAGGAATGGTGAGAGGCGACATAGCAGTACCGAAGAGGATGGGAGACAGGTATAACAAGATACCCGTGGCCACCG
Organism: Mollisia scopiformis; assembly: GCF_001500285.1. Lineage (NCBI taxonomy): Eukaryota > Fungi > Ascomycota > Leotiomycetes > Helotiales > Mollisiaceae > Mollisia > Mollisia scopiformis. The sequence continues at coordinate 201,285 of NW_017263611.1, forward strand.
CAGATGCCAAGCACTTTACCACAGCATTTGCATCTGCCGGAGTCAGTTAAACTGTCAAAGCGAAATGGAGTATGCTGACATTTGTAGACTGCTGTTATTGCAATGCCCATGAAGACGTTACTGATGATGACGAGGAACGAAGACCAATTGGTATACCCCTTGAAGAAACTCGGCTCGGCAGGCTTGATGAATCGAATGACAACATGGATTATAATATTGATGATACATCCAGCGGCATACAGAACAGCATTCTGTGCATGCAAAGAAGCTTTTTCACTCTTAAGAAGTGCTTGGTTGTAGACCCCAGCCACCGCGCTGATGAAAACCTGTGTCATTAGAACGACATACGTGAACAATGGGTATGAAATCCCGGTGTCGGGTCGATATTGTGTCGTCATCAACCCGCAAAGCTGTGTAAAGTTAGCAGCAGGTACATAATCTCTCACTTGTGCTTGCCTGGATTATGATAGCTAGCCACTGTATCTTTGATATCTTTGTACCTAAAGTAGCGACCATGACCACGGCAGTGATGAAAATCACGCCAGCTCGAGTTATGGCAATGGTTCCTGGATCAGCAAGCTTGTATGCCACGAATATCTGAATAGTTACCTGGTCAGCATCGTCCACTGCTCAGGATAGGATCTTACCGTATTGTTGATGAGTGCATAGAGCAAGGCTAGTTTCGCAAAGCCAAATCGATTCTCCATAGAAACTTCATTCATCTTCAGCATGAATAATTTATACACAGAACTTCCTTGGTATTGCTCAAAGGAAGGCGCCGTAGCCTCTGCACGCTTTTCATCCTCGATATCACGAAACTCAGTCGACTCGACTGACAACTCCTCAGATGACGCGGACCTCGGAGAAGAGGGAAGTAGAGAGTGTCCACGCCGAATGCTTGAGATTTTCATCAGACATTCTCTGAGGATGAATGATATCGACAATAGACACTTGAAGAACTCTGATATCGTGACAGACCCCGAAACGGAGAAGGCATACTGGCCGTTGGTCTGAGATGACTTCAAGATGATTCCGATACCAACTTGGATGACAATCAATCCAAGGGCGGATAGGTATGCAGCACTGTGAGCACCGATGACTGGAAAGAACATGATATCGTCGAGTATAGACAGGACCAGCGAATGCTAGAAACAATCATCTGTGTTCGCAGTTGTCGAGATCGTATGTATCAGAAGATTAGATCGAGATTTCCCCCATGTAAATATCTCAATATGAATGTGTTGAAGAGTTTCCGATGATGGACTTCTGGCTGTGGCGTGTCCATACTCGCCAAGACAGGGGTGCAACTCCTTACATGCGCCACGATCAGTGACGCGAATCACATTCTCGAACACCGAATGTTGTCAATGGAGAATGTGAGAAATAATGCTGCCAAAGCATAGTAAAGGCCTCGAGATCTGTCTATTCACGCCGACTAGAAACGATCTTCACATAATTTCAACCACTCCACTCTGCGGACCCAGAAATCCAAAATGCATATCAGAAAGTATAGCAAGAACGAGCACAGCCAGGTGGCCTCCGGAGATGCTCTAAATATCATCATTCCAATTGGAGGTATTGGCAGCCGCTTCTCAAAGGAGGGGTATCGATATCCCAAGCCCCTCATCAATATTGTGGGAAGACCAATGATCTTGCGACTGATAGACAACTTGTCTTTGATACCGGGAGATACTCTGTGGATGGCCGCGAATGAAGAAATCGACGATGAATTCAGGCTCGGTCAGCTAGTGATGAAGACGTTTCCGAAACTGGACTTTAAGTTTTTGAGATTGAAGCATCAGACGAGAGGTGCTTCCGAGACAGTATGATCTTCATGATCTCCTCTGCACTCTCTTGACAGGCCAGCTGACTATTACAGCTATATGTCATTACCCAGAGCATGACAGAACAGCATCTGACAAGAAGGACGATCTCGCTTGACTGTAAGTTGTAGGATGAAAACCAAAATGAAGCTGGCTGATCCTTCTAGGCGATACAATCTACTGGGCAGACATTCTGACACAAGTTCGAAATCTGCCTCTCCGGCATGGAGCCGTCTTCTACTTCTCAGACGAAGGACTCAAGCCCATCTTCTCATACATCAAGACAGATGCAAAGCAAAATGGACTAATAGTGGACATCCAAGAGAAGAAGGCAATCTCCAACAAAGCCAATACCGGGGCATATGTCTTCGTATCAGGAGAGAAGCTCCAAGAATGGGCAGCGAAGAGTATTGACGCCAATGCAAAGAAGTTGAACGTGGCAGAATACTACACTTCGCAATTGATTGGCATGATGATCTTCGAGGGCAAACTGCCATTCCTCGGTCTTCCGATCGGGATGAAGGATTTCAGCTGTGTAGGTACGCCAGAGCAGTTGCAAGATTTGCTCTTGCAGTTGAGGATAGAAGGTAAAGAGAATCAGGTCCAGAAACGCCGCTTTTGTTTTGATCTCGATATGACTTTGGTTGGTGTCCCAGCTGTTGCAGGAGATTACACGACATGTCCGCCCATCTGGAAGAACATCAAGTTGGTTCAACAACTTCACAAAGCTGGTCACTATATTATCATTGTAAGCATTTGCACCACGCTCAGTCAAAGGGCTGTGTACTGACCAAGATTAGCAAACAGCGAGGAGGATGAGAACACACAGCGGCAATGTCGGAGCAATTCTCAAGGACGTCGGCATGCTGACCTTTGATCAGTTAGCAAAGTATCAAATCCCATACGATGGTAAGTATTACTGGGGTTTCCAGCTCGTCCGGTGCATATATGCTAACAGATTCTGCGTCCAGACCTACATTTCGGCAAACCCTGGGCAGACGTCTACATTGACGACCTCGCTGTCAATGCCAACCTGGACACGGAGCGAGAAATAGGCTGGCTCCTCGACTCCACCGACAGTATCCTCCCCTCTACCGCTGCTTCGCCCACCAAACCACGCTCCGTGCTCGCCGCCCGCGATTTCAACACCGTCCAATTCGTCGGCTCCAAGGTCCTCAAATCCTCCAAAAGCGAAGCTATCCTCGGAGAGCTCTATTTCTACTCCCACATGCCGAGCAGGCTGGCTTCCATCTTCCCGACAATCTTCGCTGTCGATTATTTGGAGGAGACGAAAACGTATACGTTGGAGATGGAGTACAGGCTCGGGTTGACGTTTAGTCATATGCTGGTTGGACGATCGATTACCAAGGGGAGACTATTGACTATGTTGGCTGGGTTGCACAAGATTCATACCACGATCCCTTCTCTTGAACAACAGCAGATAGAGATCTCACCTGCATTGGCTGAGAAATTTGAGGAGCACAGCATCGAAGTGACAGGTGCACCGAATCTGTACGCCAATTACGGCACGAAACTCCGCTCTCGATATTTCGCCAACAAGGAAAGATACGATACCCTGGGACCTGATGCAGCGAAGTATTTCGAACGCCTGAACGAGTTCCTCGATACATATGAAGCGGAAGAAAAAGGGGTGCGTACCCAGATCATTCATGGAGATCCGGTGTTTTCGAACGTGATTCTGTCGCCTGATGAGAGTACGGCGAGCTTTATCGATGTCAGGTGCCAGCTCTCTTCCACGCTCACGACGGAAGGGGATCTGCACTATGATTTGGCGAAAGTGCTGCAATCTTTGATGGGATATGATCATATTCTGTTCTTGTCATTGGACGCTTTGCCGTCTTCCTCGTCACCGCTGCTCGAAGAAGCGGACGAGAAGATATTAGAGAACCTGAGAGGGATATTCTGGGAATGGGTGGAGGGAAAGTACGGATTGGGAGTCCATAGAAAGACCTTGTTGAGGATCACAGCTAGTCTGGTGTTTAGTTTGATCCCGCTGCATAAGGAAGAGCTTGGAGGTGTGTTCTTGAGGTTGTGTGGGAAGACTTTGGAATTGGCTAGTGGTAGTGGGGCCGGGTATCAGGGGATGCAATCGGGAATGGGACTGAGTGCGGGTGGGATGAGGAGAGTGAACGAGAGAGTGCTGAGTGGGGAGATAGGCAGAAGTGTTAGTGGAAGTGGAAAGTACTTGGCCGAAGGAGTTTCGCTGCTAAACAGGGCGGTTGTTCGTCCTGAAGGAGGTCTGAAAGATGTAGATGGCAACAAGAGGAGGAGCTCGAATATTGACATTGCGGAGAAAGGCAAGGGCAAAGAAGTGGAGATAGCTGGTCCGATCGTTGTAGCGTCTGATATGATGTTTAGCACTATTGTCTGAAGAGTCAATGGTTTTGTACTTATCTTAGCAGAACTAGCTTCTTGTTCGCCACTGCTTTTTGTGTGGTCACGCGAATGTCTGGTAATCGTTTGAACAGATAATTTAATACATTGTCATAAACCAACATTCCAATACAGTGAATGCACGAACTTCTGTTTGAAATTAGTAAAAGGACTTCTCATACCTCGATGGGACACTCACTTCTATAAACACGCGTTTAAGACGAGCCCACCATACTCTCTAATTCAGTCTTCTCTCCACTTTGTGCAACCATGTCTTTGAAAACGCCATCCTCTTTTTCTAACAGTTCTTTTGGGGTTCCATACTCAGCAGCAACACCATCTTTCATAACCAAAATTCGATCAAAATCCATGACAGTACTCAATCGATGTGCAATGACCAATAATGTTGTGTTGGCGAATTCTTCTCGAATGCTTCTTTGGATGAGAGTGTCTGTCTTCTTGTCTACAGCTGAAGTAGCTTCATCCAGTAAGAGCAGCTTGGGACGAGAAAGAATGGCTCGTGCCAGACATAAAAGCTGTTTTTGACCTTGCGATAAGTTGGCCCCCGACGAAGAGATAGGTGAAGTCAGCGACAGGAAAATGTTGGTGTTCTCCTTATTGGCAGGTTCAGCAGCCGTGACCGAAGTAGCACTGCTTCCGACAGCTGTTGCGGACGATTCTGTACTCAGGTCGTGTTCAGGGACGGGAGTGTTGTCGGTAGACGGGATGAGATGGACCCGCTGAAGTGCTTCACGGACTTGGAAATCGGAGAATTGGTCGAACGGGTCTAAATTGGATCTTATCGTGCCTGAGAAGAGAACAGGATCTTGAGGGATAATCGCGAGACGTGTACGGAGGTCATGAAGCTTGATTTTCGAGATATCAATTCCATCAATGACGATACTACCCCTACGTGCCTCAAGAAAGCGGAACAGAGCCAAGGACAAAGTTGATTTACCTTAAAAATGTAAGTACCATACCAACGAAGATGAATTATAGACTTACCAGCACCGGTTCTTCCCACGATACCAACTCTTTGATTCATCTCAACATGGACGTTCAGGCCCTTCAAAATCGCCGGCAAACCTTCCGCATACCCAATTTCGAGGTCTGTAATCTCTAATTCGCCTTTTTCGGGCCAAGAAGCTCGAACATCAGCTCCACCCTCAGGTTCAATGGCAAGACCAGAGTATTCGAAGACACGTTCCGCAGCATTCATATCAAGCTCTGTTGCAGCAAGAAGTCTGAGTGTCATATTAACTGTTCGGCGGTAGGACAATGCGAAAGCAAGGGCAAACCCTCCTAACGATGCATCAATGCCTTTGGTGGCGACAATAAAAGCCGCAACGACAGTGGAGAACAAAGATCCAACCATAGACATGCGGAAGCCGACCCAGTTGTTGAACAGCCAATTGTGCCATGTTGCAGTAGTAAATGCATCGATCAAGTTATGCATACGGGTTTCGAAGACTTGAGAGCTACCGAAAGCGCGAATAGTGCTCAATCCTTGAAGCGAGGCAGTGAAGTGCGAAATCATGGGCGATTTCTGAATCGATTCTAATCGCTTGATGGAGCGTGCGCCACGGATGTAGCGGAGAGCGATACGGCCACAAAAGAAGAGGAGAAGAAGAGCAAAGATGATGATATATGGCGAGACCAGGAGCGCAGAGACCATGATTCCGACAATAGAGAGCATTGAAGCCGCGACTTGTGCAAAGTTGGATGATAGTTGCGAGTCCATAGATGCGAAGTCCGCTGTGAAACGATTCAAAATGCGTCCAGTAGGAACAGTGTCAAGCCATCTCAGAGGTGTTCGAAGAACTCTGTAAGTCATATCCTGAAAGACCTTCCGTGAAGCTCGAAGAGACCCACGATAAACGACATAGAAACGGCCAATATCAATCACTGTCGATACCATGGAGATTACGACATATCCGACGAGATAAAATGTCAAGCTACGGTTGTTGACTTCAATCGGGAGTGCTGTCACCGACATCTGGGAGCTTTGAGCATGCGAACTTGGAGAGAAAGACGTCGAAATCGCAGGGGAGACTGGATAGCCGATCGAAGCGTCGCTAGATTGAAAACTGGAGAACAATTTAGAGACAAGCGGAGTGGAGAACATCTCAGAGAATCCCGAATCGGATTGGGAGTATTGAGCTGTGTCGCTGAGAGTAGAAGAGGCGTTGACGCCACCAAATTGTGTTTGCAGAGCGTAGGAGACAACACCATGTAGCATCTCATTCTTATGCTCGTAGCTCGAAGTCCAAATCTTGATCCAGTAGGAACGACTCAGATTTAGAGCTTGAGCAATGATGTAGAAAATCAGGACAAACCCCCAGAAAGGGTAGCCTCCTGTAGCTTTGAGATAGGTCATGTAGACACTTCGCTTGACACTACCAGTTTCGCGTGCTTCATCTTCAATGAGCTTCTTCGGAGGCTTTCTATCGGCCTTGGGCGTCGTGCCATTCGTATCGCCATCGGCTTTTACTTCATCGGCATTTGCCTCTTGCTCTTTCGGGCTAGCTTCTTCGTCCTCAGCTTGGACAATATTCTTGAAAGCAGAAGTCTCTCGGAGATCTTTGACCAGACCAGCATGCTCGAGAACTCCCTTTGCAGACAGGCACACCGCATACTTTGCACGTGGAAGACACAAAGAAGCGTGATGGGTGACGAGTACACGCGTTCTTCCGTCAGCCAGCTCTCCCATCAAAGCGTTATCGTAGAGATATTTACCAACATGGGCATCGAGAGCCGAGAAAACGTCATCAAGGATGAGTATACCAGATCGAGAGTACAGCGCTCGTGCAAGAGTAAGACGCCACTTCTGTCCTCCACTAAGACTGATCCCTTGAGCACCAACCTCAGTCAGATCGCCGTCGTCGAAAAGCTTAAGATCATCTGCTAGAGCACATGCTTTGAGAACCTTTTCATACCGAGTCTCATCATGAGGGAGCCCGAACAAAATGTTATCTTTGATGGATGCATTTTCAATCCAAGGAGTTTGGGCAACGAATGCAATAGCTGACGGGATGATCCAATCAGCTGCAGTTGCTTTGCTGTCGAAACGTTCGCTAACAGGTGGAGCTCGGGGAACCGTAATATTTCCTGATAAGACATCCACTTCTCCTAGAATAGCTGCCAGCAGCAACGATTTGCCTGCTCCGGTGGGACCTAGAATGACACTTAGGGCATTGTTGGGAAATTGTAAAGTCAGATCACGAAGAACAAATTTGTTCTCTCGTGCTTGGCGTGCTTCCTCATCTTCTTCTGGGTCCGGTTCCTGATCGTTAGACATTGATGGAAAGCTGACCGAGACGTTGTCAAATTTGATAGAGTCACCAGGATAGGTGTTTTCGGGCTTCTCATCGGATTGTAAAAATTTGTCGATGCGGTCGCATGATACCTTTGCATTGATGCCCATCATCATGAGAAATGGAACCATCCCCAGAATGCCTTCAAGTTGCATGAAGACTCCCAAGGCCGTGAAAGCAACCGATGGTAGGAGATCACCATGGATGTACGAGTAGGTAGCCAGTGCCAGAACAGTCAAGAATACGGGTGCGATATCGGATCCAAGCATCATATTCAGGTTGTTGAGTTTGGATTGCCACAACAAAATGAGTTCCTCCGCTCGTACGTCGTTAATCTTTTCGGTCCATTCAGCTTCGTTCGCAGAGAACTTGATTTGTCGAATGCCTTGAAGTGCTTCTGAGATGACCTTGGTCTTCTTATCTCGTGCTTTCATTAGTTCTTTCTGCACGGTACCATATCGACCCGCTAGGTACTTGTTGACTGGGAAGAACAAGATAATGACGAACATGCCAGCCAGTAAACTCTCCCAGCCCACAAGGAGCCAGAGAAAGACGATAGAGACGGCAAATTTCGATGCGAACATAATGTAGAATTGATTCACGGCTCCGAAAACTCCAACTTGGTTGGTATCGACAGCAAACATGTTGATTATGTCTTGTTGACTCTGTGTTTTCTTGCCTTTCTTCGCTGCATCTTTTTTGGAGGGGTCAGGCTTTCCATGTCCATGGCCGTGTCCGTGAGGGTTGCCATTGGCTCCATTCGGGTTTTTGTCTTTCTCGTCTTTCTCATCTTTTTCAGCGGATGGAGGTTCTTTACAGTCCTTCAGCTTCATCATCTTCTCAAATATTAGAGTCGTGAGAGTTGATCGAATGGGTACCCCAAGTTCAGACCACATTTGCCAGGTTATTCGGTAATCAACCAGGGTTTCCAAGGCCGTAGCTAACAAGAGGGATCCAACACATAGCCATGCCCTGGGATCGATGAATCCAAATCCTTCTCGCACTTCTAGGTACCGAAGCAATTGCAACATCGCCAGTTGTGGAGCAGCATCGACCACAGAGGAAAGTATGACCATGAACCATTGGTAGACTAGAGCCCCACGATAAGCCCAGAAAATCTGAAGCCATAGAGAGGTGGTGGGCTTCAAGATGATCTCTCGGAACGATTTCTTCACGTCTTTAGCCCTCACATGAGCATCCATAGCCGGCAAATCCTCGGGCTCAATGAGCTTCGTCGCAGCAAGATCCAGGATATCAGAACTCCAATTGTAGGTATATTTGGTCCATATGGAAGTCTGAAGTTGCCTTTCAACGACTTTCCCATTCTCGGCAAAGACATCTGGACGTCGTTTGATGAACAAAAACGTGGTACCAGCGGTCAGAGTACCGAAAATTTGAAGTCCAAGGGTGACGTAGAAGGCAATGTTCTGAGGGAAGTCGGGTTGCTGAGAGAGGATCATAATTGTAGCAAGAATGCCGGTCAGGAAGAGGGAGACTGAGCTGCGCACGCCTCTGTGGAATCTCGTGACAAATCGGGTTTCTCGGAAGACATCCAAAACTTGCAGAAGTACCAAAACCTGTGTCTTGTGAGTAGGAAATCGAGGTGAAAGACGCTGTTACGTACCCAGGACCAGAACAATAGCCATACAATGGTAACATATTTGATGTTCATAGACTCAATAGTCGCTACCACTGAGAGTGCAAAGGAAGAAGCAAGTCCCAAACCAGTCCCGACAAAGATCACAATGAAGGAACGTTTGGTTGAATACTCCTTCATTGACTCCTCGGTCGCCTTCCCATCCTCATCTTGATAGATTTCATCATCCTTGACGGGTTTCGCGCTTCGAATACTCTTGGCAAATCGCCATATCACGGGAACCGTAAAGATCGCGATGAGAGTCGGGATGATATATGAGACAATCTCGAGCGAGGCGTCCATCGAAGTAGAGGGCAGTGGTGATGCAGCTAAGCTACGAAGCATCAAAAGCTTCAATGTCGGACGAGAGGGTAGATATCTCGGAAGACCAGGCAACAAGCACGACGTCGACGTGAGCTGCCTAATCCATAATCTTATCTTCTCGAAGTGTCGCAGGTTTTGCTCTTGTGAAACCGTATATTGTAGCGAACTCGGAGGGTGGACAACAAGGTGTGAAGCAGGCAGCAGTGGTCTGCCGATATGATACTCGGATTGAGGCACGAATGCTGAAAGTGTATTGGATCTTTTTTTCTCGAGAATCGAAGAGAGGTTGGTTCATTCGGGAGTTTGCAGGTTGTCGCTAGATTTGGTCAAGCTTGAAAAGGGCGGTGAGCGAAACCTTTATCTGTTCTGCGGCACAGCAACACTTCTACTCTCAATCTCGCAACAACAAGGATATATCTATCACTTGCAGTCGCTCCTGCCTGTGATGCTGTGTGGAAGTGGTGTTCTATTATGCTCGATATTTATGCCTAATCGAATCTCGGACTTTCAAGACAACTCTGCTGCTCTTAGCGCCTAACTCGACTCCCGACTTTTCACCCCGTCGGAGTTCAAAGTCGAAAAGTACTCTTACCCGCAAGCTTTTTTTTCTTTGCACCTCTTTGTTTACGCTCCTTTCCAGCAATAGCAAGGCGTCCATAGTATCTATCAACCCTTCTAACAAGGTTCATCGTTGGCCAGTCTCGATCATCTCATGACTCGACGAACTCAGAAAGTGTTGCTCGGTCCTAGTGGTCCTAGCGGATTCCAATGTTGGGGAAAGGCCGGGAGCCTTCAATGCAAAGAGTTCTCGGACGACTTTTCCAGACGGCTTTGAGTCAACCGCATGCTCTCTTTCATCCGATTTGGAAATAAGTCGAGTTCATATTGCGCGTCAGATAATTCTGAACATCTGCTCTGCGTTTGTAACGGCTCCTATATGGCTCCTTTTGCTCTCACCGTCAAGCTTTCCCTGTCCCAAACTGCGTTCCAGAAGCTCTAGGTATGATGATCACCACGTGATGAAGTCTCATCTTCAGGATCTACTTCCTCATTGAGAACTGTGCCATTCGCTCAGGGAACGCAATGGTCAATGAATAGTCGAGAGAGCATATCAAGCTAGAACTATCATCACTGTGCTGAAACGATCGACCTTGTTCAGTCACGTGCATGCATTAATTGTGGCAAGATCCGCTGATATGGACCGCATGTTTCTTAGGCACCTAGGTAGCAATGTCAAGATACATAGCGTTAATCATTGAGGCTGTTCTATTGTGTAGGGTTTCAGGGCTCGCTTTGAAACTCTTGACTCGAGGAATTTTGATGTAGATCGTACAAAATCCAGGAGGCTTGCAAGCACAATCGTGTCGGATCGAATCGATAATTTGGCTATTGGGGACTCATTCGTATTCGTAGTAGGAAGTGGTTCAGTCTCTTAAATGGCATCTGTTACAGTCCTAAGCAAGCGCTATGGCGAAATCGCGAAAGCTGTGCCTGGGTTAATACAGATGTGGGGTAGATTTGGCGATGCACATTTCACAACATTCTTCATTTCGAGAGACTTCATGATTGATTCAACCTGGTTTTCATTTAGTTAGAGCAGCGGCTATACAATCGTCGTGACTCAATTGAGTGAAACATTTGAAGTTCGTTGAGAAGTCGACATTGGTTCAACAGCGGGGCTACCGCATGCAATGAAGATGCATTGGAAGCGCTGTGATAAGTTGTACTTTACGTGCTTATGAACGTTCTCTATACAGTTCTTCATCTTTCCCCTCGCAATTATTTCAAACTTGACAAACAACCTTATTGCCATATATGCGCACCAATCGGGTTTTGTCACCTCCCTTGAGTACCACTCGCTTAGGCACCCCGCACCCGCGTCTTGATGTCACTAAATGCCGATACTCAAGATTTCATGTAACCTGCCATCTTGAGTAAGAGAAGCTATGCTGATCATGTTGAGCTTTTTTTTGTAGAATTTATATATCAAAACATAAAAGTCAGTGGTTCAATGCACCAAAGTATTGACGATACGTGAGCTTTGGAATTGATCGTGTATAACCCGGGCTCTCGGCTAATGAGTTACATCCCTTAATATTGCTGCTTGTTTTGACCTCGCATTTCGTTTTCATTCCATCTCATGTAACAACATGAATATTACCAAGTTTATCCTGCTGTTGTGCTTCGTCTGGGCACAAACCATTACAGCTGACGACGATCTGGGACTTTCCAGCGAATACCTATCCTTCAGCACTCCGAACTTCAACGTCAAACTCGTCACTGCATCCCAGACCCTCGCCTCACTCTCCCCAAAAATAAATACTTCTTTCGATTTCTCTCCCTTCGATCTCCTCTCGAAGCGCTCCGCGAACGGGAATTATCACATCGGAGACATCGTCGTTCGATACCGCTCAACCGGCCAATCATGGACCAACATCAATACAGCAACTAAGCGTTCCCCCGTCATTTCTTTCAAAGAGAATGATAATGCCACACTCGCAATTTCAAACCTTTCCCCTACCCTCCCATCCAACATTCCGCTCAACATAACCCGAGCATGGGGCACCACCTCCTCAGGAGACCTAAGTCTCACTTTCCACCTCCACAACACAGCTTCTCATTCCCTCGAGATAGGCGGACTGGGCTTTCCAATCGAATTCAACAGTATATTCACCACTCGAACGGCCGCAGAGACAGAAGCCAAATGCTCGCTAACAGATCCCAACATTGGTCTCTCGGGTGGATATCTGCGCGTCACACCTTTAGCTGGGGCAGGAGCTTCGTTGGTCGTCACGCCTATTGATGCGAATACGACTTTTGAAGGGTGGAGATTCTTAACGGAGGATACGAACACGGCGTTGGGGTATCAAAGTCAGACTTTTGAGGGGTTTTATTCGTGGGAGGTGAAGACTCTGGGTTATGTTGAGCAGGAATGGAACGCTACGACACCTTGGAACGAGGGTACTTCTAAAGTTCTTGCTGCTGGAGAGGAAGTTCTTTATGGTTTGAGATTCTCTGTTGCTGAGAATATCAGGGAAATTGAAGATGCGGTCAAGGAGACTGGGAATCCGTTGGCGATCGGTGTCCCAGGATACATCATCCCGTCGGACATGACAGCCAAACTGTATCTCCAATACAACTCCTCCGTCTCAACAATTTCAACCTCTCCTCCCAACGCCATCAATTTCACGCTCCTCGCCCCTGGAATTTACACCCTCACGTCCTCCTCCTCAACCTTCGGCCGCGTCCGCGTTCTGGTGACTTACACCAACAACGTAACACACTCCATCTCCTACTACCTAACCGCTCCTCTCCCCCTCACAATCTCGCAACTCGGCAACTTCCTCGCAACAAAGCAACACTTCACCAACGCGTCTGATCCCTTCCACCGCGGCCCTTCAATAATAACCTACGACCGCTCTGTCAACGCCCCCGTCCTGCAAGACCAACGCGTCTGGATCGCCGGCCTCAGCGACGAAGGAGGCGCCGGTTCCTGGCTCGCTGCCGCAATGAAGATCTCGGCTCAGCCTTCCGCAGCCGAGGTTTCCATCCTCGAAGACTTCGTGCATCTCACCGTTCTGGGGACCTTGCAACCGCCGAACTCTTCCGCGGTACGGAAAAGTGTCTTTTGGTACCAACCAAATGCAACGTCCTACTCCTACTCGAAAGCCATTGATTGGAGTACTTGGGAGAGTTGGGACATAGCAGATGCGTATGCGACGGATAGGACGTATGATTATGTGCACGTGTCGGCTTTGTACTGGGCTTTGTATCGCGTTGCGCGTTATTATCCGGAGTTAACGACAAGAGCGAGCTGGGAGTGGTATCTTTCGCAATCGTACAATACTGTTGTGTATGCTCTCAATCCTTCAAATACCGGATACACCTCTGTGGGGCTGATGGGTGAAACGGTCTGGGGTTCCTTACTCTCTGATTTGAAGAACGAGAACTTAACCTCTCAGGCAAATATTTTGAATGGCCTTATGAAGAATCGAGCGCTGGTGTGGGCAAGCGAAGAAGTGCCTTATGGAAGCGAAATGGCATGGGATTCCACAGGTCAAGAAGGCATCTATTACTGGTCCAATTACTTCAACCTCACATCCACAGCCAACAAGACCATTAATTCGGTCCTAGGCTACATGCCGACGGTATCCCACTGGGGCTGGAACGGCAATGCGAGACGGTATTGGGATTTTCTCTACGCGGGGAAGTTGGAGAGGATTGAGAGACAAATTCATCACTACGGATCGGGACTGAATGCCTTACCTCTTCTGCGACATTTCCAGGAAAATCCAGAGGATATATATAGCTTGAGAGTGGGGTATGGAGGCAACATGGGGCCGATGACGAATATTGATCAAGAAGGGTTCGCGAGTGCGGCGTTTCACTCTTGGCCTGATACGCTGGCTTGGGATGCTTATAGTGGAGATTATGGACCGAACTTCCTTGGGCATGTTCTAGGTGCTGGGACGTATGTTTATGAGGATCCGTCACTAGGTCTTGTTGCGTTTGGTGGCGAGGTTGAGAGCTATGAAAATGGTATGGTTGTGGTGCTGCCCAAAGATGCCGTGAGGAGGATGGTGTATCTTGCAGTGTTTGGAACGCAGGTCAGTGTTGATGCTGGGAATATTGAGATGGTGACGTACTCGGAGAAGACTGGAAGTGTGGAAGTGCAAATGGCGCCGAGTATCGCAAGTATACCCAGCATGGAAGCTGCCAAGAGTACAATCTTGAGAGTTGAGAAGATGGCTCAGGTTGGATCGATTGGTAATGCTGCAGTTGTTACTCCTGGGTTGGGTACGGCCAGAGGAGGGTGGATGGTTGACTTGAGCAATAGCACGGTCTCTGTTGAGCTGAGGTTTTAGTTGTGGGATCTACACACATTGCCTAGGTAAACTACTTATGATTTAGCCCCACACTTTCAGCCTGTGGATTGTGTGGTATCGGGTGCGTGCTTTTGAGGCACGTATAGACTGAGTGATGGGCGGACATTGAAGCTCCCAACCAGACTTTGGTTTTTTCATGTGATTTCAATCGTTCATGACATTACCCGACTTAATGTCAGGTTTCAGGATTTACAACTTCATTCTGTTAATGTTAGGCTTAAGTTTTCGGGAATTTGCTTCTCTTTATGTTAGATTCACAAATTACAACATTACTCTGACATATGTTGGGCTTAGTGGCTGACGACTTACCGCCTTCTTAAGTCAGGATCCAAGGGCCGTGACATTCATCTGATTTATGTCAGCATCTGTAAATTTTGACAGATCTATTTCTTATGTCAGTTTCACAGCTCTGAACAATACTGATATTCATGTTAAGCTCTGGGGTTCGGAACTTTTAGGCAACAAGACAGGAACGTTGACAACAAATGAGTAGATGACAAAAGGATCGCTACCCACGCGCAGTGCACGAATGAAGCAAATCTGAACTCATGGCTACATGGAGCTTTCTGATGACAACCGATGTGATATTGATTGAGACAAAATCGTGCAGTGTCAACTAGCAACCATCCTAGAAGCACTCACAGATGATAAGGTCCCTTCACATCTTTATAACTAATAGTCATGACTTAAGTTGTGGAGGTTTATATACCTCTATTGCCAGCCCTTTCAGGCACAGTTCCCCTTTCACTCGCTTCTATTTCGTGACAAGGTTTTCGTCTATTTCGCTCTGAAGCCTCGCCTCTTTCACCATTTCACCACCAACCTCTTCAGTACACCTGCGGCTCAAACTCACTCATTCACTCGGTGCTATCTCGCTATGAAGCTTCTCCTTATTCACCATTCCACCCCCACCGTCTATAAAAGAACTCTCCCACACCTCATCTCGCAAACCGAGACTTCAAGTTCTGATTCCACTTCCACTTCTGATCTCACGACACCAGGAAGGGGTGTAGTGTCGTGTGCAAATTCTGGTGTCTAACACTGCAAGGTAGGTGTTAACGGTGTGATTGAAGTCTAACAAAACAAGGCTAGGGTGAGTAGGTCTTCCGTCCTTAACTTTTGACAACAGATTAAACTTTGGCAACAAAAAACTCTATCTCAAACAAAACCAGAGTATCCGCAAAATATCTTCAGCAGTGGCTCAAGATCCAAGCCATCAACCCAGCCACCTCAATGTTCTCACCCGTAACTTGAAGTGCACCATCTTGCTGTCCCATGAAAAGTTGCGCCGTGAAACCGTCGCATAGACCTTCCGGGGGCTCTTGTCCCAGGCATGTAACATCGATGTCATTGACATGGTATGTTTATACGGCCAAGAGCTGATGAGAATGGTCATATTTATCGTTTTGTGTTACATTATGGATTTGTGGAAGAATCGGTGCACTTTAACTATCTATCATTCACTCTTATCCAAGGCACGTTCTCTGTCGAGCAATGAATCCCTGGGAGAAGTAGTGAGCTCTACTTACATGTTATTCACGCTTTTCCAAGGCACCTTTTCTGTCACATAATGAAGTGAATGAACCAGAAAAAGCCGTGATTCCCGCGAAACAAAAGAACTTTTTTGCTCGCCTTACAACCAAGAAATATATAAAGGCGGGTAGAGCGGCCGCTCTTTACTTACTTGTTACAAAGACACTCGACTACAATACCTAGGGAAGACTGACCTGGTGCTCTATTTTGGAGGACCTTTGACAAAAGTTAATTTATATTATAAATTCTAAAATAGATACCGAAAGCAGATGACAATGGACAAAAATTGAATTTCCGAAGACTAGCCGACAACAAAAGACTGCTTGACAACAAAACCTTTGAAGACAAATGAGTCGGCTCCTTTTCCTGGAGGGCATTTCGAAGGAATCTCCCCATCGTACACAAAAACGAACCCGCGACAGGATAAGGATCCTTAGTCATACATGCACCCGGCGCGCTCAACATCTTTTTGACATCAGAGGTCCATTTGTCTTGGAATCAATAGATGGCATTCCTTTTTATAATTTCCATCTTAGAAAAGTTTCGTTCAACAAGGCTAAAAATTCACTTACCTCTGTTCTTCACAGTTTACTTTCGCAAGTTTGTTGCAATATTCACCAATATAGTTGTACCGTCAGCTATATATGACTTCATCCCCTTTGCATCGCTTGAAGTACGCTGTGGCTAATTGTCTATGGACGGTCACAGAACGTATTTGAAGGTTGAAAGTTTTATTAAACAAGCACATGAATTCTCACTTTCCTTGCTATGGGGTAGGGATTTCTTGCCATATCCATGAAAGAGATAATTTGTTGACAACAACCCAAAGATTTAGCAGCAACAGAAAAATTGAAAGCCTAACAATGATTAGCCGGTGACGCGGCAACGAACCAAAATATTATCCAGGCTGACATCGAAGTTGTGTTCTCCATGAGAATTCCTTCAACTTAGTTGTATTTGTCTTAATGTTGCTAGAAGCATCCCTCAATAGGAGCTTATATAGCTTACACAAAATTCTAGCTCCGCTAATGCAGCCTCAGCATTCACCCCTTCATGTCGCTGCGTCACTTCACTGTAGAGCCTCGTCTCCTCACATTGAATCCCTCTGCCAGTTCTTCGACTATAAATCGCACGGCCCAGTGGACCCAAGGATATTCCAATGCACACATATTGACAGAATGGTTTTTGAAGAAGTGAGATGGGCTACTTTGTGTTATTTTGTGATAGACTGCACTATTGCTCTAAGCTCAGGATTTATGCATCTTGTTTAAGGATTTCCTTACTAAAAAGGAACCCTCTGAAGGACTTGACAGCAGCGGAAATATTGACGGCAAATACAGTCTTGTAGATACTTGATAGAAGAGCTAGAAACATGATTTTACGCGCGAAATATCATCACCTCACCATCTCAGGAAGTCAGCCAAAGAGCTAGGTAAAAAGGTACACATTGCTTCTTTCTCCAGTGGCCTGTGAGCAACTTCTGATTAATTATTGAAGATGGGTCTTCAGTGTATATACTCTCTTCTCCCCAGCAGTTGCACTAGTTTGCTTCTTCTCCCCACTCCGTACCTTCGAGATTCACCTTTTTAACCCGAAATCAAAATTTACGTGCTGGTTTTCGCTATAAAAACAGCCTACTTCGCCATTGATAACTTCTCTTTCCTTACAAACGACCAAGGTGGTGACATTTTGACAGCTCGTCTTTGTGGGCTTCCGCTCCCGATCCCTAAGTTGAGTAAAGTAGTAAAATAGCATGTATGAAGCTTAGCTATTGCGGTGCTGATATTAAGAGGAACGAATCTTGCAACAGCGAGGAAAAGGATGTTGAGGTAGTGGAACAAGAATTGACAACAACAACAGCCTATTGACAACAAAATATTCTTGAAGCCAGGAATGGAAACCGAGCACCTTCATCAAAATCCTCGTCATCTTCCGGCCTACACCGAGACAACAGGTGATGGCAGAAACAGGTCGCCCGGCCCTCCTGATGTCTCTCTCCTACAGATCTTTGTGTTGCAAAATTTGTAAGTGAGAGGAGGAGCTGTTTTTATAACCGTAGACCCCTCACTATAATCCAGAAGTTCCACGCGGAGGAAGGAGTGAATCTGTTCTCCAAGTGAGTATCCAGTAGTCTCGAGCTTCTTTCTACAAATTCACTTGAAAATCGGAAGTGAAGTTTGCCTATGCTCCAAATATGTTGTCCTCTGTTCAGATATAAATACTCCTCCCCCGACTCTCTCCACTCCTCTTCTCTACTATGCTGTAGACTTGCTAGAGACAGCAAAGTATATACATAAGTGTCAAGGCTTGAAGAAGCTCCCGCTGCAGACTTCTGTTTCTAGCATCCGGCTTTCATTTAAGGAAGCCCTCCCATGACACAAAAGGGGGCCATTCCAAATTTTCTTCGAATTTCATTAATCAGCAACAAGAAAGCAAGAAAGGAAATTGATAACAAAAAGAACAACTTGACAGCAAACACACAGAACTATCTCCAAGCTCTCCTCTCCTTCCACGGTAGTCCACTGTACGAAATCACAACCACAAGAGCGAACCGGAAAGATCGGCGGAGCTTGCAACACAACCACCGATCCAACCTCCAACCCGACACGGAATTAGGACCCGTTCTATTGCAGGAAATTGTTCAATAACCATCCGTAGATTTCGCCTAGTTGCTTCTATCGATGGTTTCAATGGGATTGCGATCGTCTTGGGGATTGAAACGAGCTGTGCGACTTGTGGGAAAGGAGTCGTTTGCGTATAATTGATAGCTACGTCTGAATAGCTTCCTATTGATGGCCCTCGAGCGCGGGCTCTCCTGTCCTTTAAAAGTCCTTTCTCTGCTCATCCTCCACACGTCTTCGTTCTTGTTCTGCTCGCTCATCCGAATCTCGATGTAGTTGCTCGAGGCGAGCAAACTCTGATTCCCTCCTTGAGGACGTTCCCTAGGAGTAGGGTTGATATTGAGCTGAACGAGATGCCGATAATTGAAAGACGCATCAATGGGGCGAGACCGTTTCAATATTCTCAAGGCAACTGGAACAGGAGAACGTATAGCCGAATCATTAATCACCATGATCCTGTACCAAATAGCATGTCCTTGATTGTGTACAGTGCTATTCAGCCTAACTCCTTACTCTTATCCTCCTCGGACCTTTCCGATCGTTGTATCTTATTAACCGCCTTTGTGATCTCATTCAGTGCCTTTCTCTTTTCACCTGTAGTCGAGGAATCCGAGGATAGATTCGGAGTTCGCGAACCTGCTTTCATCGCTTAGAATATAGTTGCTAGTATATTAATGTGGTATAATGTTTGGTAAATGTGAAGAGTACTGGCGTGGAAGTGATACGGATCATCGAACTTCTGCAGATATGCGTCGGCGATAGTCGCAGTGTATTGCTTTAAGCTGGTGATCCAGGCGGGCGGGCTACTTGCATGGCTTTGCACATTTGTTGAGGTGTCTTTGGTGTGTTCTGAAACGAAAAGAGAGACCTATGAAATAAGAATATGTCAGCAATGTGAGAAGATACTCTTTTTATCATTGATGTACCTTCAGTGGCCTCGCAGGTGTATGTGATGATGCTGTCGCTCTTGACCGTTGAGCTAAAGCAATCAAGATAGCGACGTAGAGAGAATCCAGGGGGAGATCTCTAATAGCCTGGACCGTTTGTGTGATATATGAAGGCGACTTTTTCTCCAACAGCGTTCTTCACCTCTCCAAAGACCAAGTTCTATCCATATATGCCCATACTGGTTCTTGAGTGGATTGGGGGTCACAAGATATCAAAGGAAGATGAATTCGTGCCACAATCCGGCCATTGTACTGGAATGCTAAGTCGTCCCTTTGAAGGAGGCAATTAGTTATGGTCCGGTATGGGATTTGCAGGAGAATGGCATGCAGACCTTTGTAGTTCTCTTCCAGTTGCCGCTACGAACAGCTTTGCAACCACAACTCGCATTTTCCTATCACGGTCTCCCTTGAGCTGACAACCTTGGACGTCATTAATAAGATGTTGAACCTGATTCCGTTCTGGGATAGGAATGGCTTCGCCACCCACAATGTTGTGGTCGAGGGATCGAGCAGGGTGAAGCTCGTAGCTTAGGTGTTTCAATTGTTGTTCTTTCCATAACAGTGGGTGTAACTACAACCGTTCAGAAGGATGCGCAAGGATTATGGCTCGAATCGATCCTTTTTCTGGGCTGAAAGGAGGGTTTTGAGGGCGGGAAGACATGGAGTGTGGATTTTGTTGTGCTGTGCATTGTTGTTTTTGTCGCGACGATGCGGATGATCTGGATGATCGCGGATAAATGATATTCCGATCCGCAGTCCACCTTGTTTGGTTTAATTCATGACTTTTGACTTCTGCTGCCTACTGATTCCTCTCTCCTGGTAGGAAGAAAGTCCTCACAATGGCAGCTTCAACAGCATATCCATCGACTATTAAGGAATTCCGAAAGCGTTTCCCAGACCACAAGCGCAAGACCATTCACCAGCTTTCAACATCGGCCCAAAAAGCAAGTGGTAGTTAGTAATTGGACTATCGAGCATCTTCAAGCCTGCTGGGTCATCGTTCGACCTTGCCGCACCCTCCCAATGCTTTTGATCTTGAGCTTCCAAAGGATCGAACGCTGGCCGCTGAGATGATTATTGCCCTTAGCAAGTTCTTTGTCGAGTCAGAGAAGAACGATTGATCCCAAGCAGTGAGTGACCATGTCAGAATAGATCTACAGCCTTCGACACGTGTACCAGAGACATTCAAGGTCGAGGTCAGGTCGACTTCATGATTTGCTTCGTCACCAGATAATTGTTAGTTGGCTCTGTGATTCTGAACAGACGTCGCAGAATCGAGGCTGAGACAGAACGCGGCTGAGGCAGGACGCGAACGTATATCCTCAACGTGGTCCTCATCGAATGTAACTACATCGAGGCTGGGACAAAACACAAAAAGAAATCCTCAGCATTTATGATTATCCGAAATTCTTTGGCTATCATCGAAAGAACCATACACATGTTACCTTCCTTAGGGCTGCAGTCAGCTCGGACATGATAAGGCTGGCGGTAGTCGCGTTGGGTCGACCGGCCTCGACCGGCCTCGGCTGGTTCAAATAGCGCTGTCAAAAATGAGACAGAACGAATGGGTGGCACTCCATTACCATGATACTGTTCAAGTTTGAATTGCCGCCAACTTGCTTAAGCCTCGTCTAAATACAGTACGTGAGAGGGGTGGGCCAGGAGCCGACTGGATATAAGTAGTGAACATTGCAGCAGCCAGCCTGTCTGTTTTCTTACAAGTCCCTCAAATTACGCCCGCATTCAATAACATGTCACCAACGTCTCCACTTCAAGGATCTAGAGATCCATGTATGCAGGTGCCTCCCTATTGCATTTTTCTTACGCTCTAACATTACAATGACAGACAAAACACCAAGTCCTGAGCAACTTCAAGCTAGTAGCAGCAAGTTAAAGACACAACATGAAGCCAGGTCAAATGGATTGGTCCATTCGCGAGAAGTTCTAAAGAAAAGAGATGTTCAGAGCCCTCAAGGCTACATGGAATCGTCTTATTCACCTCCTAGCTCCGCACTTTCCTTGTCATACTCAGCGTCCTCAGCAAGTTCTTTGCAGCGTTGTTCTACACCACCACCAACTACCAGAACTCAAGTCCCCTGTAGCGAGCTCGAAGGGGAAGAGGACGATTTCTGTATTGCGAACAAGCCTTCCATCATACCTATTCCCGGCTACAAGTCCGTAACACCATCTTCTCTTGTTCGCAAAGATTTGGGATCGCTTGCACTCGATTCGAAAGTCAATATTCGCGATAAAGACCGATACCTCCGAGCACCTCCGAGTCCTAGTCATGGCAGAGGGTTGACTATGAAGAGGCCACGGCTCCCATTACACAAAAACTTGTCCACAGTGCCTGAGCATCAAATCCAACGAGTTCATAGATCCGATAATGAGGTTTCACACCAGTGTACAACGACAGATGCTGCAGTAGATGAGAAGTCTACCGAGAAGCACAATTCAATGACCGTACATTCGTCAAAAGTGACACAAACTTCTGCCTCAACCATGCTACATAAAGAAGATCCTAATAGATCGTAAGATCTCCATCTTTCACCGCCCTGCACGAGGATCATGATTGCTGACTCGAACTCCAGTTCTAGTCCCCTACATAGCGAGAGATCAACTCCTGACCCCGATCTTGACTCCATATCTTCTTACGGAAGCACCCACTCAGAAGATGAATCCGATGATGAAACCCTCTCAAACATCCACGAGGATAGTGCTACACGCGCTAAGTATTGGAAGCTGCATCTGGATCAGCAAAGTCTCATCAATGTGTCAAAATCAGCTTTGAGCAATCTACCTCCTGAGATTGCAGGCAAGACGCTGACTGCTCTCGGAGCCGTTTTCCAGTCATGGATGACCGGTATCGAATCATATGCCAATCCACATATTTCTGAAGTCCCCAGCCATTCATTCCCTGAGGTAACCGGAACTCAGCCCCAGAATAATCCTCCAAGTTATTTCCAGAGGACCACCTGCGATGAACGTAAAAGAAAGTCAAAACCTGAGTCTGACAGCGACCAGTCCGACAGCGACCAATCTGCAGACGAAAACAAACATCCACGCAAAAGAAAACGTAACGCTCCATTCGCTTGTCCCTACTACGCAGATGACGAGCGATATTGTAGATGGACGCCGCACGGCGATTTCAGTCATTGTGCCAAAGATCCTGGATTCAAAGAAGTGCATCGCGTCAAGTTAGGTTTCCTCCAATCCTCTCTAGATCTTATCTAAACAAGTATTCCTAACCATCTGTGTCCAGAGGTCACCTCTTCAGATACCACCTCAGGAAACCACACTGCTACAGATGCGACAAAGTGTTCAAAACCGAAAACGAGCTCATGGCTCATTCCCGGAGCACCCAACCCTGCGAAATCAAGGACTTACAAGATTTCAAGCCACTTACCGGACAACAAATACTGAGATTGAAAAAACGTGAGCATAATGGGCTTGGTGAGGAAGAAAGATGGAAGAATATATACAACATATGTTTTCCCAATGCCGACCAGATTCCTTCGCCATGTAAGTCTTATGCTCGCCTTCTCATTTCTCGGAGAATGATATTGATATTTCGAGAGGTTGTTAATGCTAACTATGAGCTAGATCACGTCTGCTACTATGACAGGGTACTCAATGATGTCAGAAGAAGTCTGATCCATGAAATTACTCACCTACGTAGAGATAACAACACCATCCCGATTTTCGCTGATGGCGAAACGGCTTCTCAGGAGGTGGCCCAACACGTGGATAACTTTATACGTCCGAGAATCTTTCGAGATATTACGCGTAACTCGGAATTGAACTTCGCCCCTCAAGTTTTCGTCAACTCCAGCTCGCGAGTTCCCGAATGCCATACGATGACAAGTGCAAGTGTGATGGATGGTGGTGGATTGGAATCCCAAGGTTTCAGATCCGGCACGCATGACTCTACCTTTACCTCTACTTTCTCCAGCGACCACTATTTGCAAAACCAGAATCAGTCTCCAACATTAACGAACGGAAATGAAAATGTCGAGTGGCCAGCGCCGGTGCCGGTGCCTTCGAATGCGAATATGCTTCCTTTGGCAGCGGCGCAGTACTTTTGCGACTTTCCAGAAGGACAAACGCAATATGGTCTTGGACAGGGAGCGGATCAAAGTTTGGTCCAACAGAATATAAGTGATCGGTTTGGTGAAGAGACCATGGATGATTCCATGCCTCAGTTCGGATTCGGACAAGGCGGGCTGAGCCAGTGTGAGTTATGCGGTAGGAGTAGGAATGGGAATGGGAATGGGAATGGGAATAGAGTGATGGATGATTCCCGATTTCAATTTGGACAATTGCAAGGAGAGCCGAGTCAGTGTAGTTCATGTGGTGGGAATCGGAATGCTACTGGGAATGGAACATGGGCATGAATGGCAATCGCAAAGGAAATATGAATGGGAATTGTGGGCATAAGGAAGGGTATGAGATGAAGGAGATATAAGGAAGTAAATTTACGGAGGAAGATGTGGGCTCACGAGGGCGTTCAGGGGCCATGATCTATTTTAGCTGGACTAAGATTGTGACGACATACTGATTTAACGATTTACTTATCATTTTGATTTTAGATTCTTTTTTCCATGCTGAACTCTACTATCGTCGCACCGAATTGTGAATAACAGTAAGCGAAAGATCAGATCCGGATGGTAGATGATTGTAGAGAACGGCTTGAAGTTGAGGGGTGTTTTTAGCATTAGCGTAGTGGACTCGCCTGAAAATTGCGTTTGTCTGCAATCCACTCCATTTGCGGTCTTCCATCCCGCCATTCTAATTCATTCCCCTAGCCTTCTCCCCACCTTTTGAATGTTACACTTCTCTCTATATAAGCACGGTCCCCTCTTGCACATCTATTTCCTATACCAATGATAATCAACTGTCACAAGTTTGACACTTCGCTCTCTCCGGGCCCGTGTACTATAGCACATATTGCATGGCACATAGCACAATTACTTAAGACTTCACCACTTTTCAACATGAATCTCAAAGTATTATCGCTATTAACTATATACGATGAACTGGCAAGTACGACAATAATGAGAATCTTGGCAACGAGTTTCAGAACCATATAATCTTCTTTATTTCCCTCTTCTAATCCAAAAGCAATAACTAGAGCCTCGTATTGAAGAAATCTATTATCGTTGGCCGACACAGCCACAATTATTGGGGGGAGCGGAGCAAGAGTTTGAATTTGTTTGTGAACTTCAGGATGAGCGAGGAGAGGATATATATATCCATATCCCGTCCTCTCATGCCTTCTTTAAAGTACTTCTCTAATTCACCTCTTTAACCTCACAACCTTAATCGCACCTCTATTTTTGTCTTCTGTATATAAATACACACTTTCTCCCTTCACTCACACCAACTTGCCTTTTCCACAAGACCAAAATATCTCATTGTGCGACGTTGCAACCACTCATATTTCCACACATTTCGACATATCTCATCCCTTCTCTACGTTCCATAGCTTCGTTTCACCCCTGGCTCTACATGCTCTCTGCTCTCGCTACTCGACAACATAGCATTGCATTTAACAACAACCCCTTTTTGATGTCAAAGAAACAGCAAAGCCAATTTGTACACAAAAGTAAATCACTCGGTACCCTTGTTCACAGTGATTTAAAACCACGAGGTCACGATCCACGCGTGAGACGAATATTCGCTATGTTACAGGGGTTGCACAAGGAAGGGTGGAGAGGGGGTTTATATATATCTATGCTACTTCGAATCTCGTGCTCAATTCTACCTCAATCTATTCACCCGACCCACCCTTTCACCTCTCAGCTCGATTTATCTAAGTCTAGCAACCAACCCAATCGCTCTGATTCACCCCCCGCCCCCATCCATCCTCAGCCTCCTTGCTCCTTTTATTGTCCATAAATACAGCCCTTCTTCACCACCACATATACTTTTCAATACTATGTCGAGTCGATACCGCTGAAGAATGTCGCTGGTTAGCTTTTCCACGAATTTCGAAACGCCTAGGAATACACACCAAAATACCCCTGATCATGAACTTCAAGTATTATCGCTCTAACCCAGAAACCAAACTTGTGAAGACAACAGTCCAGCTCTTGGCAATAGTTCGAATGTTGACAATAAACTTTATCTCAAAATCTGAATACTTTTCGATTTTCCCCTTCTTTTCTAGAAACTTAACACCACCCTAAAATTCCGCACAAAAGAGACCCGTGACACAGCTGACACAGCCCAGAGATGGACTGGTCAAATTTTCACTTCTCAGCTGTGGAGTTTGTGGAAAGAGGGAAAGGGGTTTATATATTCAAATGCCGTTCCGCTTCACCCATCCATGTTCTACTCCAGCTCTCAAATTCACTCATTTTCTCAAATCTCCCACTAGTCCTCCTCGCCCTCTTGATTTATCAATTCACCACTTCACCGGTACTTATCAATCTCACGATCCCTCCGCTTCCCTCTATATAATCCCCCTCTCTCACATCCACAAACTCCAGACCTCACGTATCAAGCTCTCTGACGTTTTCACTGCTTCGATATACCCAGATGCGGAAATTCTCGTTATTTCCCTCATCCAAAACTATCTCAAACACTACTCCTCCCGATCAATAATCACCACCAAACAACGACAACAGCTCAACTATCGACAGTAACAGAATCCTTCACAACAAATTGGGAAGCCCGTCACTTACTCCCTAAAGCTTAAGCCGAAAACCATCTACAATTGCTATAACTCTAAATTCAAGGCGCATCCTCTTGTGGTGGTGGTTGTGTGATTATTAAGAACTTCGGAAAGGGAGCGGAGGGGTTTTATATATCCACAACTCTGCGGTTAGCTCCGCCAACTTTGGTTTCTGGAGTTTAGCTCTAAATCCTCCAGTTTCAGTTATAATTCTGGTTCTCGGATTCACTTCTACTGCCTCTTTTATTCTTGACTCACCACTTCACCCATCTCCTCTCTCTTACCCCACCCTTCCACAACCTTGACTGCCTATGTTTTCCCTCCTCTATAAAAGCCCACCTCCCCTCCCCTCATCCACAAACCAGAAATTACAGATTCTCCCCACCTCTTCTATTCCCCGGTCTCGCACTACCCATCTCTCTACGTCTCTCCATCTATCTCTAAACAAACATATCAAGTCCCCATTTTCAACACCCCAATAACATAGAACTCTCTAAAATTTAACTACTATCTCAAATTATTTTTCCTTTCGCCCTTTAAAAATCACTACCACAAGGAAACGATAACAATATAATCCTTGACAACAATCCCCACAGCCCGGCTCTCTGTATTCTTGTAATCTAAAAACAACAAGGAAACCTCTATGCAAAAGAAATTGACTGCTATTTCTGGTGGAACACAACCAGAGCCGGCCACAAACAACGTCTGGTATGGTGGCCACTGAGTACATATTATTATGAGAAGGAGGAGGAGGAAGGAGAGAGGGTTTATATATTTGTACAGCAATAACTTTACTCTATTACGCTAACTTGAATTTATAAACTTTAAGTCTTGATTTGTTAACTTTAGCTGTGACTCTGACTCTTAGATTCACTTCCCATTTCTCTCCTAATTCACCCCTTCCCCTCAACCTTCCCTTACTTCTTGCCCTCCCTTGCCCTCCACTACCCCTCTATCTATAAAAACCACCTTCCCACCCTTTCTCTCTCTCTCTCTTTCTCTCGCACTACACCTCCATCGCTTCAACTTCGAGTTCACACCACTTGTCCCCACCTTCCACCACCTTCAATCCACCAAAAATCCCCCTTTAAACTATCCTCCCGGTCCTAATAAATGTCGTTAAGAAACGACAATACCTCGAATTTTAACAACAACCTCTTCCCCTCTTCCCTTTCCCCACTCTTTCTCACTTCCACCCCCCACAAAATACACGAAAACAAAAAAAAATCAAAAAAAAAAATTCAAAAACCCACCCGCCAACCCCACGCAATTAATCGATCACCAACGCCGGCCTCACATAGCAAATATACTTCGTATTGAAGAAATCGTAAGGATTGTGGAAAGACTACGATGGGTTCTAGGAAGATATAAAGGGGAGGGGTATATATACACGCACCAACTCATTCACCGATCTCTGATGCTTTTATTTCGAGAACTCGATTCACCTCTCCACACCTCTCCACACCTTTCCACACCTTTCCACACTTTTCCACACTTTCAGCACCAGCTCCTATAAACCAAACCACGACCCCTCATCAATTCACCTTCAACAACCCCCTCCGACTCCGACCTCTACCCCCCCACGTACTTAACGAACCGTTTAAGCAGATTGGTTGGTTGAAAAGCATTCCCCAAATCCAGCCTTGCTTTGGATCTCTATCTTCATTCAGCGTGCTTACAATGTAAGTAAATATCAAAAGAAATTTCCTTGAGAACTCTTCCCCCTTTCCTTCTTTGTAGATAATTCGAAAGGTAAAAACATCGATGGTTAGGTGTGTGTCCGTGATGCTGTTTCGTAGCTTGAGAACCCGGATTAATAAATTCGTGCTGAGGAAAGAGTTCTTCAAAACCACCGTGCAGCGAGACAAGCACAGCGGAGACATAGACACGGATAGAACGCGCGAAAAAAAAGAGCGAGGAATGGAATGAATGATGCATCGGGTATAGGTATCGTCGACAACATGTACACTTCTCTTCTCTTCTTTTTCCCCTCCTCCCTTTCTCTATCGCCTCTCATCTCCACTCATCGCCTTTCAAGCGCCATCTTCCCTCAATGCACCACCACTACCACCCTCTCATCCACTCATGCAAGCACCAAAACCCAACAACGCCCACAATGCAAGCCTTTCCAATCGCAGCGCCACAACCACCGAATGAAAAGCCGTCCCGCCATGCCCAGCCCAGTCCAGTCCAGTCCAGTCCAGTCCAGTCCAGCCCAGCGCACACGCAATGCAACCTCTAAAGCCCTGCAAAGAATCCTTCCACAACCCAACCACCCCATCTCACAACCTCATCCGGCCCCGCTATCAAAAGCAAAAAGGGAAAAAGCAAAAAGGCGGACCGATCCATCCCTAACATGTCTCGGGAAAGAGAAAAAGCAACGACACGGCAACTCCCACCCACAATTCTCGGGTTCCTACCTAACCTCTCAGGGATCCGGGTTCGAGCCGAGAGAAAACATTGTTTCATTCACTCATGCACCCGATCGAGCCCCCACATCGGGCAAGCACGCAAAGGAAAAAAACAAATCAAGACCAGCGGCCATCAAGTTCTCATTCACTCGCTACCGGGGGACCGGATCGTCTGCTTCTCTGTTTCTGTTTCTTTCGAGAAGAAAAAGCAAGCAGCCACAAGCGTTCCTTCGTTCATCCATTCCCACCCACACGTCCGTCCCAAGGCCATGTTATGGGATCGTTGCCAACTCATCAAGTTCAAGACAAGCAAGCAAGCAGGCTGGATGTAAGTATGCGACTGGCCATCCCTGAACCAACAGCCCGATACCGACACGTCACAATGAACCCCACGCCACCGTGACCACACTCCCGGGTCGTTCGGTGTTCGTATAGGTAAAACCGCATGTCGAGCTGAACAACAAACACAACTTCTCAGCTGCGCCGCTCGCGCCTTGTGTCACTGCGCTTCAACACAGCCGGTTCCCGAGCCCGTGGTAAAGGTCGTGAATGACCTCCTTCTTAGGCAGGTCGGTGTCGGATCGAATCGCATGGTTCCCGCAGCGGCGCAGCTATATAATCGCCTGATATGCCGGTTGGTTGGTTCCGTGAATATGTCGGCCCAATTTTTGGGGAGTGAGGTCTGATTCGTGTAACGTATGTAACCCAGACACCCGTATGGGCAGGAGAGTTGAAAACCAACAAATCGTATTCGGGGAAGATCAGCGGGTGGCCCGGTCGAGCCGCTAAAACGTATTCGTTCTCTGCGTCTTCCGTTATATTTGCGGGTCTTAATCAATGGAACCGGGATGTACTGCAGGCGCTTAGAGGTGCATACTGCAGCAAAACCCGAAATTATGCGCGCGCGCATATTGAACCATCATGCGGTTATGGAGGGGTAAGAGCGCTGCCGCCCACTCCTGAGGTCGGTCTGCCTTGCGCGATGCATCTGAAATTGGCCTTGTAGCGCACCTTTCCGCCAGGCTAAAGTCGTCTCTTGGCCGAAATGAGCCTGCCTTCAGATGGGGGGATAAAGCGGACATTGGACGGGATTCGCCTGCCACCTCTTTGCTTGCTTGCCGGAGGGAGGAGCCGCCAGAACATGTCGTGCAGGAGGATTCGCTGTTTTGAAATGCTTGTAATGCTACATCGAAGAAGTTTCAGGCCTCGGCTGGTCGGCGGGCAGTCCAAATGTGCCTATTTACAGTACGCCGTCAGCAAAGACAAAAGATACGCTGATTTAGACGTCATTGCCGCCAGAAATCCTGATGGAATGCAGAGAAAAGGGGGAACCATAGATAGGCAGAACTTACATGTTGCAGTACGAATGATACCTTTTCGAACAGATATCCCTCTTGGCAGCCGCAATTAACCTCTCAATGTCTTCTACTGGCCAGTGGTTGACGCGGGTAAGTGGCCCTAGAGAAAGAGCTTCCAATCCTTGCGTGAGACCAAGATTATACCACCTTCCAACATCTTTCATGTGAGGGTCTGCAGGCCATGGGTTTAGTGGGACCTTGATGACCTGTTCTTGGATCTCGACGAAACCGGCCGATTCCAACATTGCTCGAGTCTGCGTGTTGTAAGCCAGTGGCCGTTGTGCGCGCGCTGTTGCCTCCAGGAGGTAATCCGCCCACTGTACGAGATGTGAGTCTTGCGGGAGGGTTCCATCGTCGCAGCGTGGGTACATGTCGATTTCAACGTGTTCTAGCCAACCAAAGCCAGGCTTGAGATGCCTGGAAAATTTGTCAGATTTTAGCCAAACCAAACCGCTGAGAAAAGTACTCACCTAAAAATCTTCGAATATATATCTGGCCAGCTCGAGATGCTGCCATTGAGCATGCGCATATGTATTAGATCCCAATCCACGTCCATGCCGTACCAAGGTGATTCAATATCCCGCTGTGAGAATCCGACATTTTCTGGTATCCTGTGAATCGCATCAGAATGTATTCCTCCCCCAAAAGCCCAGGATACGTACAATCCAGGTTGAATCATAGAGAGATCTACTCCGTGTACCTCCGCATGGTCTTTAAAATGCGTCCTGGGTCGAAGATCAGTCTCGACCTCTCCATTTCTCGAGCTCCAGAGGTCGGTTTATGCTTACTCTGCCACGTCAATCGCCCAGATGCCCGTGCCGCACCCCAAATCCAATATACGCGGTCCCCCGTGGATATTCTTCGTAAGAGTTACATTGTGCAAATGACCCCGTCTCGCCACTGCAAAGAACTTGTGGTAGATATCCATGCGATCCATTTCCGCCTACAAGATGCCCCGCGTTAGCTCCGTCTCCTCCCAGACACCAGAAATCGCACGGAAAGAGGAGAATTGGGCCACGGTACCTCGTCGCATGGAAACATGTATTTTCCTTTCCTGAAGGCATGGTAGAATCGCCCGTTCTCTACATAGTTTTGTGCAGATTGCGGGGCAGAGGGAGGCATTCTGAAGAGCGCCGCGGCGCAAAAGTCAGCACTGCAGCAAAAAAGATTCTTGGTCCTGCTGGCGAGGAGGGAATTGCAGGCGCACGGCAGCGCTGGGAGAGGTTTTTTCTGCAGCTTACAGCTGAAGATCTGTTCCTGGCGGGCAGTGACGTTTTTGTGGAATGTGAGGAAGTTTCGCTGGGACCCGACTTGCCCGCGATCTTCAGCGCCGCGAGAGACAAGAGTGGAAAAGCACGTACCCATTATTGGCCATGGCCACAACCATCGAGACAAACCTCAGTTGGAAATCGTGTCGCAAAGGTCGGCGGAGGGCAGTAGAATCGTATCATGTGTCGAGGAGCCGTTTTGGAGGTACTGCGGAAGGTGTTCTATGCGGTGATGTTGGAGGGAGTGGAATTGGATCAGTAATTAAGAAGGAGAGAAGAATTGTGGTGGGGACCAGATGATGGTGCGGTTATTGGTGTTGGTTTTGGTCAGTGGTGGTGGTGGGTATGCTGGCCAGGTCTCCTATTCCGGTCTGGTCAGGTCTGGTATGGTTCCGTATGGTCACGAATGGAATTGGCCACCGGTATCTGGCTGTTGGTTGCTGCTGGCTGGTCTGCTGCTTTTGTGTATATGTATGTGTGTGTGTGTGTGTATGTAGGTACTAGGCAGGATATGCTATTAGGTAGGAGGGGATGTAAGTAAGAACAATCCAGGATTAGCACCGCACGCTCGGACGCCCTTTTTGCGGTCTCGGGGTCCCCACTATCTCACGGAGGTGACCTCTGCATGCAGTATGGCGTGGGCTGGTTGTGAGAGTGAGTGTGTGAGAGAGAGACAGAGAGAGAACAAAAGACGCAGTAGACGCCCAAACACCAACGAACCAGGCCGGCCAGGAAAATTGGTGGTGGATTGGGTGGATTGACCGGGACGTGGGACTGGGAACTGGGGCTGGGTGCTGGGACGGACGGAGACGGGAATGAATGGCAGTGGCAGTGGCAGTTCTTCTGGCTGGCACCGACGGCACCGTAGCGGCAAGTCAGGGAAGTGCTGTTAGTGTTCGGTGGGTAACGCGAATGTCTTGGTGTGGGTAACCTAGCGGTAGCAGCGGATGAGCGAATAGCAGCCCAAATCAGACCGGAGGTACGATGATGGCGATACAGTACTGTGCTTGCACTTGGACAGTAATTTAGACTTTGGGGTCAATCCTGGGTGGCTGCACTGGCTTGGGATCCTGGATCTTGGGAACGAGACGGTGCCAAACCTTGTGTAGTGGTGGATTGTGGTGGTGCAGTGCAGTGCAGTGCACTGGAGGTGGTCTTGGTCTTGGTCGTGCCTGGTCTTAAAGTAATGTAGTCCAATTTATTTGGGGCAACAACGGCAAGGCGAGGCAAGGCAAAGAAAGGCAAGCACGACGATGGAGATGGAGATGCAGATGCAGATGCAGATGCAGATGCTGCAGATACTTTATGTAGGTATGCAGCTCGAAGCGCCAGCTCGCCTAAAGACCTCGAGTAGGGAGGAGGAAGACGATCTGACTCGCCACAATGATGTTGTTGGTGTTGGTGGTGGTGAGGATGATGCTGCTGCTACTGCTGGTGATGTGATGTGATGTGCTGTGCTGATGATGTTGGTAACTGCTAAAAATAATAGCCGTGGTGATCGATGATGTGCACGAGTATGTAGAAACAGTATGACACTAGTGAGTGACCACCGTCTGAAAAAAAAAAAAAAATTTGACAACGGTAAGTGAAGGCTGAATGCAATGCACCACCAAACACCGCAGGTCGTAGCCGTGAATTTTGGTAACGAGTAATGAGTAAGTACCTAAGTATCACTCGAGTCGTGAATGGTGTTCCTTTCTCGGCGCAGGAACCGGATTCAAAGACCAAGGGATCCAAATGTTGAAGAAAAGTCAACAACAATTATTTTCTCCCTATTCTTCTTCGAAACACCAACAGCCAAGCAAGCAAGCGCCACGAGCCCCAGTTTCGAAGTTCTCCACCCCAAAAAAGAGTGAGATGGCAAGGCAGAATGGGGGCCAAATAACAAAGAGTCTCCGTATCCAGACTGCGTTGTATCAAGAAGCAACCCCCTGAGTAGGAAAAAGAGGCGTTGCGGTGATGCTGTTGGATACGATACGAAGCTCCTCCGATTTCAGATTCGGCGCTGCTTGCCAATCTCATATATAGCCTTATATCTCCGCGAGTGTGTGTGCGTGCGGGCGGGCGTACGTGATTCTTTTGGGCGAGCGATGTTCCCCTACGGCTCCAGGTAATGGGAATCCAATCTGTGCGTGTGGAATTGGGTGTCCTCCCCGGTCCGACAATGGGCTTCTTAATTTTGAAAAATTCCCCGTCTGATGTGAGATGGGTGATTTGTTTGACGTGAAGTGAAGAGGACGAATGGGAAGAAACAATGCTTTTTGATATGAGCTCGCAAGCTCCGTGTTTGAGAGACCCGAGCAGTGGGGACAACGATGATGACAAGGGAGTTGGAAGTGGGTTTTGATATGATAACAAGGTGGAAGAGAACAAAGAAAGGCGGGCACACATGGGGTTTTTATTCTATCTCAGCGTTGGTATGTATGCAACACGACTAGACTACGGGGGTGAGGATAGGATAGGCTGATTGTTGGACTTGTGTTGGGCTTGGATTAACATGCATGGGAGCACGATCCAGAGAGAGATCAAGATGTGATGTGATGTGATGGACGATGATACGACGGCGAGTCTCACTGGGTGGTGAGAAGCAGCAGCAGCAGCAGCAGCAGCAGCTGTGAGGTGTACGGTGGATGTGCGAGGGGTCAGATAAAACTAACTTGTTGTTGGTGGAGGAGGAAACCAGATCCAAGACAAGAAAGGACTAATCATAAAATGCAGCAACAGATGAGAGGAGATCTTGAACTACTACAGCTACTACTCGGCCAGTGTGTGCAGTACAGTACTTGGTACGTTGGAAAGGCGCCTCAATCCCCAACTCTTACTCAAAGACATCCGTCCATACATCACCAACACCAACGCGGCGGATCACCTCACGCAGGTGGGTTACAGGCCCGCCGCGAGCTGACCTTACTGTACAGTGCCTTCTCAACGGGACCCAGGCTTCTGGTTGGTACACGATGTGCCCTGTCCACCCCGGCAGCTTTCGGAAGATTGTATCACAGATCACAGGGGCCTCCAGGGAGGTGGGTGCGGCAGGGGCCACAAAATAATTTACTTCGTATCTGTCAAGGTTTGGGCCAGCAGGGTGGGATCAGGGTTCTTTTCTCCTGCTGTTGCTGTTGCTGTTGGGCGTGCTGTACTGTACTGTAGGTTAAGCCCTTGTCCGCGGTGGAGGGATGACAGGGCTCGTCGTCTTGCTGGGTTCTTGGGGCGAACATCCATCCATAAACTGACCACCAGAAGAACAGGCGAGCGCGGGAGCGTGTGTGAGGGAGGGAAGGGAGGGGTGGAAGAAGCAATATCAAACTGGTTCTATAGACGCGCAATGTCTTGCGAAACTGAAAGGAGAGGAAGAGTGAAGCGAACGCAGCCATGGGAATAGCTTCGGCCTTTCTTTTACACCTCATTTCGGCCGTTCACGCTTCAGGCCAGCAAGAGTTCTTGTTTCGTATCATAATCCGATCCTTCTTCTATTCACGGCTTCCACTCTTATGATTATGAGATGATGAGATAATCGTTCACTGATTTCGCTGTGTCCGACCGAGGCAGAGGATAAGGGGGAGGCTGAGGGGCAATAGGGGGAGGAGGAGGCAAAGAGGACGAGTCAACGAGAGAGATTGACATGTTGACGTGATGGACGGCGAAGTGATCAGCAACACAATGCAGCAGAGTGCAGAACAGAATGCACGCCGAAGGAGAGAATCTGACCTTCTTCCTTGATCTTGGCCCTTTTCGACATTATTTCCGCGACCCGGCAGACAGACACACATCATCTGGATCATCACCACTCAACCCAAACACGACCATGCCATGCCAGCGGTGCACTAGCACCCAGCAATACGGGTTTTAATATATATCTTCGCCAACTGACTGGTGGGAGCCTTCTACTCCTGCCACACCCTTTAAACGCCATAAACGACGCATCAAATGCGCCTGCCTCTGTACAGTATCTGTACAACAACCTCACCCTCTCCCTCTTGACGCGGAGTGTGCCTCAATGCACATGCTGCTGTATAACACACGCCGCACCGCAACGCAACGCAACGCAACGCATCCCATCCCATCCCATCCCATCCCATCCTGTTACTCAGATTACTGACGTCCGCGACCCAGAGGAGTGAGCAGCCCCGACCAGTGGTGACCACACACAAAGCTTCCCGCTGCACACTCTAGAAAGATGTGAGACGCCAGGAAGGAATTAGAGTGTCTGGTCTTCTTGCCGTGCCACCCACACGCATTCTCACAAGCGTCAGAACCGCCAGACTGGATCGCTCTACCATTCGGCGGGTCCCAGTCCTAGTGCTGGGTCCCATCAGCGGCGGCGGCGGATCTCCAGTCATAAAATGGTGGGTGAGGCGGGAGAGGAAAATTGGAATTCAGGCATGATCCATCATCCAGTTTGAGACTGATAAATCCACTTTCTCCGGTCTCCCCTATTACTGATTGCAGACGACGGCATCAACCATGAAAGCAAAGTCAGTAATCATCCATCCTCAACCCTACACATGCGGCCCATGGAATCCAACCGCGGACCGTCAGCACGACATTCCGGCACACCCTGCCGCCCGCTTGGGACAGCTGAAAACCGGCCACGGGAACACACATCACTCCAGTCAGATATCCATCAGCAGCAACAAATTGCACCACACCACAGCATCCATCATCCCAGCCTTGCGCCGCTGCTAATGCAAACTACGGTAACGGGACAGAAACCCTCCACGATACGAGCCGACTTATCACCATCTCCAGCAGCAACGCCTTGTTTCTCGATCTAACATGTTCGAGAAATGCCTCATTCCCAGAGAATGAGGAGCTGCATATGTAGACTGCAGCCCAGACCTTCTCGAGTCAGATGGCGTGTACGAACATGCATGCGTACCGACCGTGGATCTGGAAGAAGTCACGCGGAAACACATCGTGCATACATTACTGTTAGTGAGTCCTCTGCAACACAGCGCTGTCCCGCTCCCATTCGTCCCGTATCCCGAAGGTACGGTTCAAGAATGATCGGTGAAAGCCTCGAGGGTTTGCTTGGTAGCCAATCATTGTCATACTTTTCGTTGAGTGAGTGTTATTCTTTCTTCTTACCTGAACGTAATCAAACTCACCGCTCCTTACCTCTATATCCAAACCTCACAAACCTGCACGACAACGGACCTACCTCTTAACATCTAGCTCGCCTTCTTCATAAAAGTATAACCTCCCATCGAGCAAAGATCAGCACCCTCAACTCCCAAACCATCAACTACCGAACCGAATCTCCGAACCACAAATTAATCCCCTCACTGAACAACGCAGATCCCATCAACAAGAACACCACACCTCACCTTTTTATCCATCCCAGATCTCCACCTTCGCAAGACTAACCAAACCACCCATATTATCTCCTCCCCGCCGGCCCATGAACCAGCCCCGACCCGACAGTTCGGGACACTTGATCCCTACCCCTGCCTTCCTTTCCTTTCCCACGCCCGTCCAATAAGCACGGCTCATTATGCTGCTGTGCTAATGAGGGCGGTGATTAACCGAGCGAGCCATGGACAGGGGTTTTTGGCGGTTAAGGCGAGGCGTGTGAGGGAGGCTAAGTTTCGTTCACAATGTGATTGATTTCAAGAGCACATTGGATTAATATCTAAGGGCTGGTTTTATACTGACATATTTCTTTTTCTTTTTCTTTCTGTTTGTGACAAGCGTACGGTACGTTGAACGATAAGAAGCCTCGTGTTTAATCCAATCTATTTCCCCACTATTACAGGTTTATCCTTAATCACTTATCTTTCCACCTAAATAAAAATCCATTTATTACCCATTCATCGGGCATCACATCTTTCTTGCCATATTCCTGATTTTTTCCACTCTATCTCCACAACACAGTCTAAAAGCCACAAGATCACCAGCTCCAAACCTACCTACGTACCCCAATATTGTACCGTAGGTGTGACAAGAAGTCTTGTATCACATCACGCAAACACAGCAAATCTAAGCTCGTGTCCGTCCCAGGGGATTGGGACCGGGGATTCGGAAATGTGCGCTCCCGTGTGTGCTGCTGTGAGATAGCGGATCGAGAGTGAGTGGCTTTCTGGCTTTGTGACAGGTTGGTTTGTTCGGGGATCTGTGGGAGGTGAGGGGAGGGGAGATTGTGGGGGTTTTTGTGGTGCGCGGATGGGGTGGTTGTGTGATGGTTGTATGGTAGTGGAATATTAGCATATAGATAGATTGATTGATGGATTGATTAAAAAGGGATGACAAAATGTGGGATGGAAGGGGATTGGGGTTGGAGTGTTGATTGTGGGTGATGGAGAAGGATGCGACGAGGGTTGAGTTAGCTAGGCTCTTTAGAAATTTCAAGCTAATAAAGTTCTTTACTCATCGGAGCTAAGTGGATGATAACTCTCCTTTATATCCTATCCCACTCGTTGTTCTCACCACTGCTTCGAATAAACTCTCTCCTAGCACTATCACGTGATATCAGACTTACTCCCACCTTTCCGCTCTCGATTCTTTCTCTCTTTCTTCTCTTGCTCCTTCATTCTTTCTCTCCAACCCTTTATTCGCTTCCAGTTTTCCACTAGATCTCCTCTGAGGCGGTCAAACTCTGCCTTACATCAGCAGATCCAACTCCCTGTCATCGATACACATTGCTGCTGCAATGCAGGTTGATCGGGATAAATCCTCCGACAACCTCACCTCCTCTCCAACCTCCCTTGCTTCAGACGTTAAACTACTTGAGGGGAACTACGCGATTGGAGCATGGATACCAGTTATCTCGGGTCCACTTCAACGTTGATGACTCTGGGAAACCGTTCCTCCCTTCTCCTCTCTCCACTCTCAGGCTCACATCACATCAGCAGATCAAAATTCCCTTGTCGATTCGACTCAAGCTATCGAACCATGCAATGCAGGTGAATCTTCGAAATCCTCCGAGCCTTCCTCTCCTGGAAGCCTAGAAACTCAAACTCAATCTTCCGCGCCTTGCCAACTCGCGATTCGTCAATCAGTGCCAGATTCCTGGGATTACTCTCCTCTACTGTATCTAAGCGGTGCTGATGAGGGGTAAGAGGAGACGGGACATGTCCTGATTCGACGCAAAGTCATCACCTGCAGCATCTAGATACTTATCAGTGCCTTGCGCTGTAAACGCTCTAACCGAGCCGTTCTGGCAACGAATTCCAATCACGAAGAACGTTGAGCCCAAGACTTCTTAGCCCCTCTTCTCGACCCCTCTATCGCACGGACCTTTTTCACATTTCTAAGTACAGTAAACGATTCACCACATCACCATCCTTATATCATGATTCGCGCACTCGCTGCTTCCACCAACATCCCTCGTATGGTAACCTCAAGGATTCGTACATTACGTGCATCCCAGCATGGCAGAGTCTGGATCCCGACACAGTGGCACCAGAAGAGGGTGTGTGACCGCCCTTCAAACTTGGTCACCGTCTACTGGTCCAGCAATCTATCTTGCACAATCAATTAATTTATGCATGCTGCTTTGGGTGATGCAGTCACCACACCAAAGAAACCAGCTGAATGGCGTCAGTCAGTCAGCCAGCAATGCTGACCCGATTTCGCTCCTTCTGCCTCGACATCCAAAATTCAACGAGGGATGAGCATCTCCACCCGCGTTACAGCAGCGCTGGAAGGGGTTCTGCAGAACTTCGGTACAAATACCGAACCCAGCTCTTTCTGACTTGTCGTATTCTTCAGTCCCAAAACAGGCCATAACCTCCGACTGGACGAACACGAGGATTGAGACAACGGTTCGTTCATTCCGCTGCTGCAGTTCGTGCTCGTACGCTTACCGCCGATATTCTCACGCAATATACCTAGGTACCAGGCAATTGTGTGAGAATCACAAGACCAGAATGATATGCGGCCGCGCCTGGTACCGCATCAGGCAATTTGGGACTGCCGATACCGCCGAGCAAATCACGAACCCCCACGCAGGAGTCAATCTCCTGAAGTTCATGAGCTGTGATTCGATCCGAATCCCAATCTCACCACTCTCCAATTCATCAAGGAGGTAATTCTCCCCGTTCCCGACAGTACTCCACTCCAACATCCCACGAAAATCTTCTTCAGCGAGCGACTTCCAACGTTGGCCGTCCGAGACACACCCATCACCCATCCCTTCCCTCGCTCACCACACCCTATCACATTCGCCGCTTCGGCTCCAAGAGCCTCAAGTACCGAACCCGAGCCAAGATCTCCGGGAGCCCGCCCCACAAATGTTGGGTCCGTTGCGTCTCGGAGATTTTTCTGGTTGTTTTGGGAAACGGGTTCCGTGCTGTCGGGATGTTTCCAACAACAAGCGTTGTTGGGTTGGTGTGATAGGATGGGCTACACGAGGTGGACGGAGATGTTGGTGGCATTTTTGGATTTTGGATTTGGCGCCAGGAGCGCTCTTGGCCTCTTTCATTCTTTGTTTGTTTTGAATGCCGTGTGTTCCGGGGGCGTGGGTCGAGTTGTGGTTTGAGTTCTGGTTCGAGGCTTGATGCCATGAGTTCTCATGATAGGATGCCTTGGATCTCGAAGCCAGATTAATCAAGAGAGTTATTGAAATACCTTTTTTACCTAGTTTATGGAGCAAGAATGACTCTCATTCCTGTTAAATTGTACTAAGGAGTAGTAGTAGTAGAGATGATAAATTGCTTATTTTATTAAAACTATATTTAAAGGAATTCTATCAGCATTTTATAAATAAATCCTTCTTTTCTTTTAATTACAATTATCTATTTCCGTGTAACGGTCTGCTCTGACTGTCGGGTTTAGAGTGGTAGGGGATCAAGGAAATTGTCTTCTTGTCACAGCGCCAGCTGTTACCAATCGCCTGAGCCAATCGCCTGCGACAGAGGCCAGGCCGGGAATGGTGGCGTTCCCGAGCTTTAAGCCTACTAGGGCTTAGCTCCTCACATGACATCCCCTTACTTCTAACATATATATGTATATAGATCTCTCCTCCTCTCCTTTCTTCTCTCCTTAGCTTTAGATTCTAAATGAATAGCCCGACGTTGCGTCGCCACCTCACACCATCGTCACAGTGCTGTCACACTTCTGAAGAGTGATGCAAGAGAGTTACTAATAGCTTGTTGTTAAAAAACTATATTTGAGTTGAGCACGAAGCTCCTATCTACTTGGAAAACTATCTGCTTATATAGAACCTTCCTGCTCAGGGCCGAGAGGGCCGCAGTCGGTCCTCTCGGTCCATCACGTGATCGCTGATCCCGTGCACCTGGAACCTTCTTGTTCCGAAGTATCTCCACAAGCTCGCTTGCTGGGCCTATCGTGTTCCTTGCTCGTAACAAGAATGTGGCCAAGCACGTGCGCTATACCCGATTAGGTATAGTGCTAGGGAGACTAGCGCTCCCGGGCTAGTATTGCACGTGCCAATACAACGATCTCATCTAGTGTGTGATGGGTTGAACCCATTCTGTGGCTATGCCCCTAAATGGGCATAGCCGTCACGTGAGCAGACGCTCGGGCCTTGGCGCCCTTACAAAAGGATTTCTCCGGGGAGAATCCTTCTTTTCTTAACTAGTTCTTTTTGTAATACACATAGCTTATTACTTTGTGTTAGGGGTTGAACCCTATAATGCTTCGGCTATGCCTCGCTTAAGCACTAGCCTCCTTATTTTCTTTACGAGTTGTAATCTCCGATCTAAGACTTTAATCTTATAGTAATTAGCTTATACCGAGGCTTCTACGAAGCCTCTGATCCTATGTATATAAAGCCTTAGTTAGCTACCTTTTAGTTCTTTATCGAATTCAACGACAGTTT
This sequence comes from Mollisia scopiformis, assembly GCF_001500285.1. NCBI lineage: Eukaryota > Fungi > Ascomycota > Leotiomycetes > Helotiales > Mollisiaceae > Mollisia > Mollisia scopiformis. The sequence goes on from NW_017263611.1 coordinate 242,257, forward strand.
TACCCACTACTTATTATAGTTCTGGTGTAACTAGTAGTTGTAGTCATGTAATTGTTTTAGCTAGTGTTTGAGAACCCAGCTTATCTACCCTCAACACTCTTCCACTCTTTTAGTTCTTTGTCTATTATTCACAGATTAGTATGTACGTCTTAATTCTATAGTCTAGAGTGCGTGCTATCACATTGCCTACGTCTTAAGTGTTCCCTCTTAGCGTAGCCCTTTACACTTTAACTTATTGTATTAGCCCGTTGTAACAGCACGGTGGGAAGCTTAGTACGTAGACGAAGTATCGATTCGGCTATCTCTTAGAATCTAAAGGTAAAGAAGAGAAGGGGAATGAAAAAGGAGAAGATCTAGATATATATATGCTAGGGGAAAGGGATGTCATGTGAGGAGCTAAGCCCCAATAGGCTTAAAGCTAGGGAACGCCACTATTCCCGGCCTAACCTTTGTCGCGGGCGATTAGGCAGGCGATTAGGTTAGGTGACAGGCGATTAGCCAGGCGATCCAAGTGGTCCGTAACAATTATTATAAAAACGCTATAAATAGTTTAAATAAAAAAAATAGCAAAAAGCTATAAATATAAAATATAAATTTTATGTTAGGGCTTGTAGTCAATACACGTGATTGAGGCTACAGAGGCTTTCTTTGTACAAGAAGGTTCGATTGCCGTATAATACCAGTGTAACGGGTTGAACCCGATATTTGGCTGCACTACTACGTAGTGCAGCCTACACGTGACTACGCGGGCCTGCACATGACGACGCGACGCTAAAGCGCGCGGGCCATTCTACGAACTAGCGAGAGCCCCTTTAAAACAGCTCTTCGTACGAGAAAGAACTCTTCTCTCTTTAGTTAATTCTTCTTGTAATACAATCAGGTTCTTGCTTTGACTCATTGCATCCAACCCGTGACATGTAGGCTGCACTACGTAGTAGTGCAGCCAGATATCGGGTTCAACCCGTCACACCCGAGTATAACCCGAGTTTTTCTCAATATTTAAGTATTTACCCAAGCATAAGTACGAGTAAACCCGACGAAAGCTCTAAGTGCACCCGAGTGCACCCGTAAACAAGCCTGATAAAGTTATTTGAAATTCACTTTTTAAAGCCCTATAGAACATTCAGGGCTCGTTAAACGCAGACAGCTCGAGTATTTATAGAGCCTTCTAGCTCCGTAATAAGCTCTTAATACACAAAATACTTCGATGAGGTATTAGTAATATGTCCGAACGCAACGTGGCGATATAACGCTATTTAGTAACGGAGCTTAGTTTTATAATCTAGAAGCTTGAAACCCTACTATTCAAGACTTATCAGAATCGAAGCCTTTGAATACCGACTCCTTGGCGGTTTGCTCGTTGATGGTGATGCAGTCCCATCGGTCAATTAAATGTGGAGATGTGAATCGGCTACAACGTACACCACTTGCATGGAGCATAGCAGAGAAATAGGCGCATATTGTGCCTTTTCCGTTGGTGCCTGCAACATGGATCGCTTTCCATAGTTGTGGTGTATGCCTGAGCAGGCGACTTATTCGGCCCAATCCGAGTTCAATCATGGCGAGGAAGAGTCAAACGTGACTCTTGATGCCGGTTTTTTAGATGACAAACATCGCTGTAGAAAGAATAGAGTTTGAACCCACAAAGCAAAAATAGAAAGAAAAAGGAAAAATTCAGGTAATGCGACGCTTTGCCCGGAACAGAACCCCAGGTTGTTCTTTGTCCCGGGCATGGGTGCGGTGTCAATTGCAGAGTCTCGATGTACAGGAGAACGAACAGACAAAACACCAAGGACAAAGGATAAACCTCAATGTGAATGTGAGAGCAGCGAGCATTGACCCGCTATGAGAAAATCAACTTTTTCTTAACGCGCGCGCTATTTCTATTTCATCAAGACAATTGTCCAAGTCGTAATGGGACAATTGGATGATCTTGATGGTGATTGACAACGTATCATGATTCAATGTCATCGTCAAGAGAGGAAGGTAGGGCTTGTTGTTGATATACCAGGGTTGTCGTCAAGTCTTTCGAGTTGTTGTTAATGGTTTTACTCACTCTTTCGTTGCTAAATAATAAGATTCGGATAAATTGGAACAATATCCTGTTGTGTCACGAGAGGGCTTACTAAAATGAAAGGTGGATGCTGGGACCGGGCATTTGGAGAAAAATTGTTGCAGGCCTCGATACTCACTCGTGAGGAAGATGTTGGATTGGGCGCAGAGTGGTGTGGAACACAAATAGAGAGGAGCAGGGAGGGGTATATATACCCGGAATTGAGAGCAAGAGAAAAACGTTACGCAAAAATGGTGCCTGAATTTCAAGTGAATTTGAGAGCAGCACAATTTTCTGGCCGAATTCTGAAACTCCTGCCTACAAGTGAATCTCTCACTTCCAGTCCTTAGTGAGGGTTCCCAGTTATAAATACCCCTCCTCCTCCCAGAAGAAATCTTTGCAAAACGCAAAGATCTGTAGGAGAGAGACATCATGGGAGCCGGGCTCCGGGTGTCGTCGAGAACATGCAATTGCGGTTTTTTCTGGGTGAGCCGGCTACACGCTTGGTGGAAGGGATCGTTGAATTTGGATTCCGCTTTTGATTGTGTGATAAATTTTGTTGGGTAGAAGTGAATTTGATGGCAACGCAAGTTTTCTAGATACCGCCTTGGAGATATATTCACCACTTCCTACAAGCGCAACGTTCGGATCTCGAGGGTGATTACGGGTATAAATACAACCCCCCACTCCCAGAAACAAAATTTTACAACACAAAGAATTGTCCGAAGTGAAAAATCATGGGAGCCGGGACCTAGGCTTGTCCGAACACTTGCAAGATGAAGCGTTGTCTGAAGGGTTATTAGCGGGGCCCGCTCGTACACTGTGCTCATAACAACTTTTTCAAAATTCTGTGGCCACCACCCAAGCTTAGAAGACTCCAAAACTCTAAGAATAATTAATGATCGCGATACAATTGAACTGCAATTGCACTTAATTTAATTCTGCATATTTATCATGTTTTTTATTAATAAAATAATAAGGTTAGGAGTCCTTATTATGCGCTAGAGCAGCCGTAGCTTACTTAATGCCCTGCACAGCTATCAGGCTGTCAGGCATCATAGCCTAAGCGACTCGCTAACGAACATGGGGACAAAAGTCCGTGCGTTCAGGCTGTAGAACCTCGAAATTAAAACTCTTCACATTAGGACTAAACTATCAACAACTCCACCATTATGGATCCTTTTACCACTCCACCTATGTCTCCACGTCTCCCAGGTGCAGAGATCAGAACCAAGCACAAAGAGGGCATACGCCGGCTCTTCAAATTCGCTAAAATAGGCCTGCAACAGCTCCAGGGCTACTACCACCTAGGAGACAGCACAGTTAGGAAGATCCTACTATACGATGTGCCTGAAAGAGCGCGCCCTACACGCACAGGGAGACCCAGAGAATCCCTCAATGAACAGGAGGTTAGAGATATTATTGAGTATATTTGCACCGACCATACAACTAGAGTGCTGAATTGGATCCAAATACACGATGAATTGCAACTCTCTTGCTCTGTCAAGACCCTCAAACGCCGCTGCAAAGAAGCTGGATACTACTCTTGTATCTGCTGCCAAAAGCCCTACCTCACTAAGACCCAAGCCAATGCGCGGTGGCTGTGGGGGATAGCACACATGTTTTGGACTATTTGGGAATGGAGTCAGATACTGTACTCAGATGAGGTCACATTTCAAGTTGGAGGGAAGAAATGCAAGCAGAGGTGTATTAGGAATAAGAAGGAACGCTGTCATCCTGACTGCATTCAATTCCAAATGCATAGAGGTGGCACTATTCCTGTACACTTCTTTGGTGCTGTAGGCTACGGATACAAAAGTCCATTGATCAACATTCATGGAACTGGGAAGAGTGGGGCATTTACACAAACTGATTACCTTGCTTAAGTACTCAAGCCTTATATTCAGGATTTTTTAGCTGCTTTTGCGGCTGTTTTGGGGCCTGGGAAGACCCCTCAGTTCATGGAAGACGGCAACTCTGCTCACGGCCACAAGACTACTAGCAATATTTGTGCTACTTGGCGTACTTCTATGGGTATTACTCTATTCCCCCATCCTGCAGTTAGCCCTGATATGAATCCTATTGAGAAGTGCTGGAGGAGAATAAAACAAGCTCTCCATAGGCGCCTAAGGCAGCCAACAACTGAGGTTCAAATGGTTGTAGTAGTATTAGAAGAATGGGACAAAATTCCTCAGGAATGGATCAATGGGCTTATTGAGCAGCAGGACTTCTGGGTACACGACTTAATTAAGCGATGTGGCTGGTCTACAGCTAATTAATTAATAAAATTCATGATTCTGATGCCCTGAACGCACGGACTTTTGTCCCCATGTTCGTAAGGTGCATTTATCATGATAAGCTTACCTCCTAGTGCGGCTATAGTACTCGCTAAAGCGACCCATCGCTACTACTACCTTAAGCTTACACAATTATTTTAACTTCACTTGCGCATAACAATAGTTTAGTTATTTTATATTATTAAAAAATTGATATATAAGCTACTATGCACCATATAATTGATCGCAGCTTAAGTGCAGCGCCAAAAATAGTAATTTGGTGCCTTTTAAGCTTAGGTGATGGCCATAGAATTTTGAAAAAGTCGTTATGAGCACAGTGTACGTAGGGGCCTCGGTAGTTATAATTACGAGGAGGATATGAGATTTCACTTTTTGTTCTGCAGGTAATCTTTGTTGTCAATTATCTTATTGTTATCACCTCCTTGTCCACCGTCTCAAAGCCTCTTTCCTCTCAAGTGTTTCGTTGCAATAATCAATATTCAGGATTCAACCACGAAGCAGATCACTAGTTTTTACTTTCCGATTACCAACCGAACTCGCTGAATCCTCCTGTTACTGGATGCCATGTTGGTTTAGCGGCGTGTATAGAAAAAGGTTGTCCACAAGTTGACTAGAAGGTATTTATAGCAGAAATAGACACTTAAAGTTAGATTTCGGGTGCAAAAAGTGAATTTTAGGAGCCGTTGAGTCAGGGGAACAAGCAAGCTAGGGCTGTTCCTGAACAGAAAGGTAGGTATAAATATACGCGAAGATGAAGATTTTGGAAGACTGTGTCCAACAGCCCTTGAATTACCGAAGAAACTGGGGAAGTCATGATCGGAATCCGAGGTCCATTCTCCCCAAAAAGATGAGACGCATAAGTAAGTCGGTAATTCAAAGTGATATTGCCAGATTCGCTGTCAAGTTCCCATGAGGGAGCCTTTAACGTCAAATATTTCTTGTTGTCATGTACTTTAGATGAATGCAGCTCTCTGCAGCTCTCACATGAGAAGTTTAAAACCTAAAATGTTCAAACTCAGAGCCTATCGATAATCTCACGAGATTTCCTGGAGCAGTTCTTGAATTGTCAGGTACCTAAGGAGAGGAGTAGAGTTCGGTGCGGTTTGGCGTACCAAGGCGACGATTTTAGCTGACGGGGTTGAGTGACTTTGTTCTGGAATAAGGTGAATGAAGTAAGCCTCGCACGATGAAGGTGTGTGACTCGGAAAGTCGTGCGACGCATGAGTCGAAAGTGAAGTGGTGAATGCAGAGTTTCGACTTCTGAGCTGATCAGAGCCTCTTCTTTCGACTGGGTATACAATAGAACTGTCACCATTCCGGCTCGTACTACATACTACAGAGATAATTCGATGATGATGTACAAGAGACTCATGGGTTTGGTGGACGTATCGGGCTTGGGTGCTATTGGCGGGTATGCGTAGCGTTTTTGTGACTTTCCAATCTTACAAGCAAAGTATCCTTGGTTGAAAATCTTGTTGTGAATAATATTCTTGTTGTCAATTGCTTGTGGGAGGCTATTTATCTGTTTGCTATAAACATCCAGAGTTTCCTCTAAGATCTTGATACAAAGATGGAGAGATTGGCCATTAGCTCCACGTTATGACTGCAGATATACACTAGGGAGAAGCACTTACAGAAAAGGGTGTAGGAGAAGACACTACCTAGGGATGATGTTTGAGTATGTGAGATGATGCAGGTGGCAAGCTCTTCGAAACAAAAGAAAGTTCGCTAGGAGGATTCACATCTATATTACACCATTTTATCTTTCAAGCTTTTCGTTACACTTAGGAATTAGCCCACTCATAGAATTTCAGAAACTCGGAAGCAATATTAGTCTATATTCGAGTTTCTGCTGTAACGCTGTTTGTTGTGGTATGAGGTGAACATTTGGCAGATTCAAAACGAGCATGTGATTGGGACATCTCTAGCCTTTTACTCATTCTGCTCTTTCGAAGCGAATACATAAAGGCAGGCTAGGTATATGTAACGGCGAATCTTCAACACGAAAACAACAAGTCAAGAGCAGAAGAAGTAGAGCTAGCCATCTTTGGTCCAAGCATCGGCGCATATTCACTTCCCAGTGACTTCTTTGAGCTTGTGAGTCTCGTTGTGGCTTTGGATGTAGTAAGCTAGTAAGCGTTTTCTGTCAATGGTTGTTCTGTTGTCATTGTCAGCAAAAAGGTTTATTATTAGCTGGTCTCGGGCAGGGTGGGAAAGCATTACCGCAACCATGTCCGACGAAGAGGAAAAGCAAGGTGATATCATTGATCGTGAAGGAGATAGACTTTTATGGCACATTGGAGTCCAAGAATGAGGGTTCTCAGGTACAGACACTGTGTAGTGAATTGCTCTTGTGACCAAATATGCTTGACATTTATTTGGCTCTATCGTTCAAGATGACAGAGTGTGAGATCAACCCAGACAGCGTCTGCTGAGATAAAGTACATCATAACAAGTCTACACAGTTCTTAAACACATTTTGTGGGTCGTATTTCTTCTTCAATTCCACCAACCTCTCATAATTTACTCCAAATATTGTCTTCGCGCTCAAGCCGAAACCTATAACTTGTGAGTAGGCCATTTTCGTTATGTAATAAGCACTCACCATCATAGTTCAAGTACACCCCAGTACTTGACCGAGTCGTCTCATCCAACAGAGGATCCTTCTGCCTTTGCTCAAATTCCATTTGGAATTTTCGTTCCATCTCAAAACACCACTTTTTACAAACCTCATAATTATCCTCGTTCAGATAAATTGGAATGATCCTCACGGTTGTATGGTTCCCTCGATCAGCAAATGCTGTCTCATTCTGTTTGACCGAGGTCAAGGCTCGAGTTCCCATAATCTCAAAACCTACTATCGATTGTTCCCTTGCATCAGGGACTTTCTGTAGGAATTCTTCAAACTCATTCAATCTCTCTTCGAGGAAGTCAGCATTCATTGGAGTGATCATAGAACGTGCAACGCTGAGTTTCCGCCACTTCCCCGCCACCGTTGCACTGTCTCCAGATTGCGAGAACGGAACCATCTTCGCCTTATTTACTATCGGGTTGAGCTCGAGTAAAGGGGCAAAGAACTCTTCAGCCTCATTTTGGGGGCCATTGTAGAACGGAATGATCGCAAGCATCACCTCCTCGGACTCTGTTGAATACCCCCAAAAGTGCCCCATGACGGCATTCCCCTTATTCTCTCTTTCAAGAATTCGATTTCCCATCTCCACCACAACTTTCAGAGTAGTCTTCGGGAAGATCATTTTCCCAGTCCAAACCTCATTCTTCTGCTCATGCCCTTTTAGCACGAATTCCGTTACAATTCCAAAACATCCACCAGCGCCCTTCATTGCCCAGAATAGGTCTTGGTTCTCACTGTCACTGGCACAGACAACTGACCCATCCGCAAGCACGACCTCCACTTCCAACATGTTGTCCACGCCTAGTCCATGCGCGCTCGACAAGAACCCATACCCTCCATGCAGCACAAATCCTCCCACGCCAACATCAGGGCATATCCCGCCAACAGGAGCCAAATCAAATTTCTCAGCCTCAGCATAGACTTCGCTCCATAATGCTCCGCCTCGAGCAATGATCTTGTTGCCTTCTACCCTGACTCCCTTCATTTGGACAAATCAATGACAATCCCACCTTCGGTAGATGACTCTCCGCGTAAGCCATGTCCACCACCTTTGGCAGCGATGGGGATAGAATGCTTCTGGGTGAAGCGAAGTATCGATGATGTGTCGGCGACGCTGGTTGGGAAAACAACAGCACCAGCACGTTTGATAGAGAGGAAAAACCAGCGGTCGATGTTAGCTTCATACTCGGGAGAGTCGGGAGTAATGATTTTGAGATCCGGAATCAGCGTGTGTAATTCATCGATAGCTGATTTGGAGATTGGAGAGGACATCTTGTATAGTAGTAGTGGGCTGTAGGAAGGTTCGGGAAGGATGTGTAACGTGAAAGGAGATCTAGAAAATAGATAGATAGAAAGAGGTCTGTCTGACGTGAGGCTGACATAAGCGCAAGCAACAAAAGATTTGGAATTGCAAGACACAAAGGTTGATTACTTGTCATGGGCGATAAACATTGGAATGATCAGTAATTGATTTCCGATTGACCAATAGGATTCCATGTTGCCCTGATAACGCAGCAAGAACTGAAAATCGGGTCATTGAATTCCGAGTTACCCATTAATATCTAGAATCAGCGTCGAGAGTACAGATCCGTGCAACTCTTTCCGATTAGCTGGTCTCTTTCTAAACTGACGACTCTTCATCAAGGACTCCGAAGTCTGTCCTAGCGGAACGAGTAGGACGGAACGAATAGATCAAAATCTTCACTTGAAAGGTTAGTCACAGGCGGTGGAACGAAGCAAGCTTTTCGATAGCGTGTAAAATTTCACAGCTGTATAGTATCCATCACCTAGCCAACGAAAGCAAGAAAGCTTGTGTAATACATAAGGAGAATACGAGGAAGAATACAATAGTGGCAAATTGTGCAACCAACATTTCCCCGCATGTTATCACACTTTATTTAATGTACCATATGCTGGACGCGGTCGGCCTTTCGAAGAGATTGATCACTGTTTAAAAACATATACAGACATCTGAGGCATCCGAGGCAGATTTGAGCTTTTTGCTCGGCGATGCATTAAGCGAGGGCAAATAGGGGAACAGCCACGGCGGCCATCGATTGACAAAACCAGCAATTTCAGGACGCTGAATTTATAAGAATGAGCATGTGCCATGATATATAAGCTATTGTGGTATGTGGACTAATGTAGAGTCAAAGACTCCAATTATGACATCACCAAAAGAGCGTATAGAGGTGTGTGTGAGGTGTTGAAGGAGGTGAGACCGTGACCGTACGGCATCCGCTCTCCCTGTGCAAATACATTCCAATCTCTTTGTTATGTACATTTACAAATGATTCTTGTTTCAAGAGAATCGGTGACGAGAACCTCAGCAGCCGCTTTCAGCGCTGATAGCGCTTGGAGCGCTACCTGCGCAATATGCGCAGGCAATGCAAATTGCCTTAGAATTACAAGACACACATTCTCCACAAGATGTCTCATTGAGCGTTAACTCCGAAAACAACAGAATTATTCATATCAGGCGTGATGTCCTGTGATCAGTGCTGACTTCAAGCTGTGTAAGCCCAAGCTAGAGACATGCAAAGGAACTTTTCCTCTTGGCAACTGCGCATACAACGAAGCTCTTAATCGGGTCTCACAATTGGATCTGCTCTCGCTGCTTCTACTCGCATTTAGAATCAGCTGATCTACGATCACATTCCACTGTCCTTTAAGATCTTCAAAATTTCAAACCGCAACCTCAAAAGCGTCCAACATCACGGATTACAATGAACGGAGCATCGGAGGAAACGTGTCTACTATCACTCTCCCTAAACTCCCATTCAGAAGGTCAATCTACCTTAGGTCTTACAATATTTCTACTCATCGGGTCTTCAAGCCTTTGAACTTCGGCCGACTCCTGTAAGCGAATCCGCACAGCCTCTGGATTAGCCAGCTAACAAGATATCAGATGATTTTGGGTTTCCGGACTTAGTAGCACTGCAATGCTCATTTGAAGTCATTAACGCAGCGGGGTAATGTTCGGGCTTGCGAAGGTATGCGGAGGATTGGTTCTTTGGCCTTAGCGTCACGTTCGAATTCCCTCTTTTGTGTTGTGCACTAGCTTAGCATACAAGCATCGTCTGTATTTATACTGGGACCTCCTTCGCTTCAAAACTTCTCAAATTTCAACTCCAACCTTCCTCGCAACATAATCGTCAACCGCAGAATATTCCACCATTTACTGACACATGAGTTTGTCTTACAGCTACATCTCCCCTTACACATCTCCAGCATGATGCAACAAAGAATTGTCCGCCTTCGACCTGCGCTCGAAAGCAACACAATACTTGCGCTTTTACCGCATTTCGCGCCCTCCGCGCTTTTTTGCGCCTTCATTCGAGAACAATAACCACACGACCTCTCCATCAACAAAACTCTTTTCGACCCAAAACTTCCGCCCATTTCCGCGGTCGCATTTCAGAGGGCTTATCAATTCTTCTTTCTCTCCTCTTATATATACACTCGGCAACAATTGTCTATGCTACCAGACCTCGAGGCCCATAGCACTAGCAAATCCAGTCCGAAAGAAGTTTACCAGGATATAACACTGAAACGTATTCCGGGCTGATCCTGTTGAGAGACTGCTTCGGCAGTCTTTCCAGGTGGCTACAAAAGTCCAATCTTTGCTATCATCACTAATGTGGTGCTTAGCAATGAGAGGCCAGTTGGATCATCCTGTACTTAACAGGAGGCTCATCTGAACCTGTCAAGGGTCTTGTCCAGAGAGATACCTTCAGATTTCGAAAAGTCCATCTTTGTTTCCAAAGCTCTGGCAAACCACCACGACTCCAACATTCGAGAAAGATCTCCAGAATCTGTGACCCGGTTTCATGGCTGGCGCAAAGTCTTGGAAGGTAGATGGTTTTGTTCTTTGGAAGAACGGTATGTCCCATTCTCCCTTCAAGGCAGCTGATATTTCAAATAGATACAAACAGTGTGGTGTTACTATATACAGCTGCTTCTTTGCAAAAACGTTTCGCTTCGCATTCCTTTTCCTTCCGGAACTCTTTTCCTCCGATTCTCGCAAAATCCAAAAGCTCAAAACTTTTCCGCCATCAAAAAGCAACACGAGTTTTTTGGGGACTATTCTTGATTTATGGATTGATGTATGGTAAGTGGCTCATTGTCGCTGAGTGATAGAAGCTGATTCTTCAAAGCCGATGAGGAGAAAGGGCCCATCGAACCAAAGATGCAGAAGATAGGAATATATGGGGTGGTAACGAAGGAAGCTATGGAAGCACTTGGCTGAGGAATACGGTTCATTGCAGGAGGATATTACACATATGAGTTACGGTTGGAAGCGGTGTTCAAGATCATCACTCTCTCGATTGTGTCCTTTCCCAGACCAACTGTGCAAGACAACTTCTGTGTTTATATCTACATGTTTATTCTCACCAAACCAAACAAATGCAACAGAAACTTCTGCTCATTGTCGACACCATGCCCTAGAACTGTTCTTCCATCTACCTATTTTGATCATTTTGATCCAAGTCTCCTTGAGAACATTGTCCTGCTGTACTGCCCCAAACTCGCTCTGTGCCCCCAGGTCCCGGTGGTGATCCTCTTTACTTTTTATGCAGATGCCTTCCTTCATTCAATCTCCATATGGTGGAGGAAATCCAGTTGCCTGCATATGATGGTGGCATACGTAAGGACAAGACCTGCAATCAAGGTTTCATGAGACTTTCCGGAGGAGACATTGTATAGAAGACGAGAGACAGGGACCGAAGATCTACCTTGACAATTACCTCCGTAATTCTCGACTTCCTAGTATGCAAAGGCTGCAAAGCCATACCACGCCCCCAGAAAACGACCCAACCCCCCACAAATAGCCATCAAAAAAGAAGAACTTCTTGGCTTTCCTTTGAAAGAACTTTATCAATCGCCTCAACATCTTCAACGACCACAGCGCTCTCTCTATCCTCCGATGGTTCTATACTCAAAAGGATCTCTTCAATCTCCGTAACGTCTTCCGCTGTGACACCATCGTCTTTCCCCTCCCAAGGCCCTCCTTTCTGCATCCAAACCCAATCCGTCGGCCTAATGAAATACCCCTGAAGCATCCACCCCAGCCTCAGCTTCTCGACCCTATCACAAACCTCCCTACTAACATCATCCTCTTTATACTCCCCTCCCCCACCAAACCACCCATCTATCTGCTCCAGAAACCGTCTTCTCGTACAAATATCAGTCTTCCTCATGTACAGCTCCATAAACGCGTCGGCGGCATTCGATCCATTCTTCGAACAAAGATACGCGATGACGGCAGCCGACGAACGATTCACTCCTTCGCGACAATGAACCAGGACGTGGTTATTGGGAACCGCGAGAGCGGTGGCTATGAAGGTGAGGATTTGTGGGATGTGCGGGGTTATGTCGTCTTGGTTGTGGAGAGGGAGGTGGAGAGTTGTGACGCCTTTAGAGAGTCGGCGGGAGAGAGGTTTCGTGCACATGGTGAGGATGTGGGTTATCGTTTTCGGGATGGTGGTTGGGTAGTTGGAGATGTGGAGGTTGGGGATGACTTGGATCATGCGGAATCGAGGTGAAGGGAAGCATTGGAGAATGCTGTTTTTGAGGAAGTCGAAGAGCGTGGTTATCGACATGTTTGATTGTGGCTTTTGGTTGTCGTTACTATTGTTAGAGAACATGTTGCGTTAATCGAAATAGTTATTACGCGTAGTTGAAGAATCACTTTTGATTGTCTGCTTCGTAGTCGCGTGATTCCCGTCTATATAACCTGCAGTGACTCTCAGCGTCAACATCGAACAAGAGTCAAATTCGACAGAATTTGATTCATAAATGCATAAGATGTCGGGTCACAAAACCAATGAGATTCGGCCTTGTCCCTCACTCTAGTTTGACCTACAATGCGTGTTGGCCATTCTGACAAACATTTCGTAGCAAAGCTCCTGGCTTAAAGACAACCGAGTGTGAAAGACAAGCCTCCTGAAGTTGACTTGATTGAAGAAGTAGTGTCATGTACCCAAGTACATGAGTCTTGGGAAATAACTCTCCCCTATTTATTAATCTTGCGGTGTGCAACAAAAGACATTCCATTGTCCGAGGATTTTATGGACAGTAGGAAAGCGGCGTACAAGATATTCACCATGATCCGAGGAATCAAGAGTATAGAGAAACCAGTTGAGGACCTTGTAGCCATTACCAGAACTCCACACATGACCGAAGTGCTCGACACCGAAAGGATTCGAGAGGCACTCGGCCTTCTGGAGAATTGTAGTGGGGTTCAATAATGCAAGTTCAGTCGTGAATGTGGAACAACCAAAGCCTCCAGTCTACAAATTCGATACAAGTATTGGACAAATTGTGACAATAGAGTACAACGAGCGGTACTAGGGGTCTCCAAATATTGACGTGGGGGCTGCAAAGCTGCAAATCTAAGACGAAGGAAAGTACAGAAAGATACAGAATACATGTACATAAATTGAACATCTATACTGAAATACCTTGGCGACCTGGAACTTAGGCTGTCTCTTCCTTGGTAAATTGTCATCGTCCGTAATCTCCGGAATGATCATGAGAATCTAGTTCCTAGGTACTAGCATTCATATCGAGGGTGTATAGATCAAGTCGTCGATTAATGCCATCTATATCGACTGCGCTGCAAGTGTTTGGGCCGACACTGTATGGTCGTCGGCGTGGAGGTGGCTTTCCTTTCCCTGACAGCAGCTTCATGCCATCACTGGCATCAGCTCGACCCAACACTGTGGTAACGTGGTTCCAGTTATATCCAGAGTCCCAGATATATTCAATCTTCTTTCCAGCGTACAACCGAGCATCGAGGACGCTGTTCAAGCTTGTGTCATCCGACCGTTGGTGACGTGGGCCATAGTTTATCCATCGATTGTCCGACATCTGCAAGAGTTTTTTCGATTTCTCGACCTGTGTTTAAGTTCTCCATTCGGCGCAGTTGTGAACATTGAATACGTATGCGTACTCGTCATCCCACTCAACGGCCAACTGAGTACCGGTATGGAGTTGAGCAAATATTATCGTGGCAGGGACGGACAATGTACGGATGACTTGGTCTCTCTTGCTCTTGAAGTTCAATTGGGTCGAGGGAGACTTCGAGGATGTAGTTTCCTGGTGTTTCTGCTTGCTGTTAGCATTGCCCAATAAGTCAATTGAGAGCCTGCCTACCCGGAGACGCCATTTAAAGGATTAAAGTGTGAATCAGATATTTATTCAACCTTGAAAAGGAGGGAATTGCGACTGGAGAGGGAGAGGAACTCACAGGGTGATGTTTGGTACAGTTGTTGCAGTGAAGGACGCGCCGACGCATTGGAAATGGCGCTGATGTAATATCAACACACTAAATTTTAGGGATCACCGGAGATCTGCAAAGCCCAAGCTCTTTCTCCTTCAGCATCACCAGCATCAAGTGACAACGACCAATGTTAGACGACAAGATCTTAACATTCCCAGTATCGCAAGTGATCCATGTTAGAATGGAAGTCTGTTGGTATAGACTGACTGGTAAATAATGAAGATAGATCGCCAGCACAAGCACGGCATGGCTAAGACAAGACACCAAAGACTTCTCAAGTTCTGAGTGGAATAGAGAACACATGTTGATCATTGAGCATTTCGAATGATGAGTATCTTTGAAAGTTCTCCCAGCGCTTTAGTCTGACGATTTTGATGCGCATTCCTGCCATAATGCTGTTCTTGTCTGCTTTGTCTCCCATAACCCACCATCCAGCAAATCCAGCCCCTTCATCAAGCTTTATACTCATCTTCTGCCATCTTCAAGGTGTGAGCAGTGCCATAGAGACTAGCGTCCCTCTTCGTGTATTCATCCTCAGCCATCTTAAGAGTGTGGGCTGTTCCATAGATACTGGCGTCACGCTCTGCAACCTCTGCTTCATGAGCTTGAACTGACTCTAAGCTCTGTCAGTAATGTTTTATCTCCTGACTGCATCGCACTTACCAGCAACTGGTGCTGCTGACCCTAAGGCTGCGAGTCCAGCGGCAACCAGGAGCATGTTCTTGAAAAGCATTTTGTCTATTTTGTCGCTTTGAATCTTCAACGGCGGGTATTGGGTGTCTGATTGCTCGGGAAGCCAAACTTTGTGGAAGTCTTCTCAACTATATGCAGTATACTTAAAGTGAAGTGGTTAGCGGCCGACGTGGAGGTGGTCCCCAACTTTATGCATTACAGTGTAGCACAAGACGGTCCAGCGGCCGACATGGAAGAGTTTCCTGATACTAATTTTGCGAAGAAGCCCATTGGTAACTGGAAGGAACCATTCTAAGTTTCACGCTCCTAGTACAATTACAGAAGTACAATTACAGAAGGTGAAGTCTCTAGTTGTTGATCATCCCATCTAGGACAACAACTCGTCGTTGCTCTCAAATACGTTCATTGGCTATGCTTTCACGGTGTTGCTACTTTGACGTGAAGGAATAATAGTGAGGGACTATCTTCACACAGCAGCTTCAGTTGGAGACTTCTCCACTGACGGATTCAAGATAGCTAGGGTATTCACTTGGAGATTAGTACGGAAGATCCTCGTTTGTCTCAGATAGGCAGTTCCTAACTTGTGTACTCCAACTTGGTGCGCTGTCCATGATGTGCTCTAGCTTCACAAGCCACTTATCAGTAATCTTTACTACTGCAATCGCTTCAATTGCTTTCCAAAAGTCGGCCGACAGGCCCGAGCGTCCCCATGCAAATACCGACTATTTTCCCGACTTGGTTCTGCGTGAAGGCAGAAGTTCATCCAAAACACAGTGAAGGATGATGAATACATTTCCATCGCAGGAATCACCCCTCTATAGATTATGACGAAGTGGCGGGGCATTGAGGGGTCCTGTATCAACCTCCCATTTTAAGCTTAACACTACCGAATGAACCAATCTAGGCCGCAAATTAGTCAGAAGCGTTCGATTCTACTGCGCCGCGAAGATGCTGATCTGCGTCCAACCCTAAATTGTTTTGACACCTACCTAATGTAGAACTTGAATGCGATGCTTATCACGTTCGAACCTCTTAGTAGATGGACTTATCTTTTTTTGTTCTGTTCTAGCGACAATACCCCCCCCATCTTCCTTGCTCCCGCCCAAATTTACTGAAGCTATTCAAGTGAAAATCAACTTCGAGACTTTTGCTTCTTTCATTCCAAACTTGCATCGAACTTTCCCCCGACATGCCGAACAAATGGCTCTGGACAAGATCGAGGCGAGAGGATGAAGAGAAGGATTGCAGTTCAGTTGAGACTCTACTTCCCTCTTCAACTTCTTCGATAGACGAGGAACGGGTATCGAAAGAGTGGGCATCGAGGACTCGGACCCCATCATGCACTTCACGGCGATGGTGTGCTCTTAATATCATCCTTTTCATCTTCTCTTTGTCCATCCTTGCGAACAGCTTGCACGAGAAACATGTCGGAATTCTTGATATACACAGTCTTTTGAAGAAGACATCATACTACTGTAAGGACTAAGAACTCCCCTCTTGCATTGTACCTAGGAGAATACTGACAATGACCAGCTCCCGTCCTCGACAAGCTAGAGATCGCAACCTTCGACCTCCAAGCGGACGGCGCACTCTTCGAATCCGACCACCCCTCACGCTGGCGCAACGCTCGCAAACCAGACCCAGAGGTCGAAGCCGCCTGGGAAGAATTCGACAGCATCCGAACCTTCCCCATCACTGCTGATGAGGTCCGCAAACTAGGCAAGGACCCCGAACTCGCTGTCAAGTTCCCCGAAGAATACGGCCTGGGAGCCGAAGCGTACGTCGCGCAGCTCGACATCTTCCATCAGATCCACTGTCTAAATCTGCTTCGACACTTGGCATCGGCGGAATATGATCGCGACCCGGAGCATGGCAAACACCCATTTTCGATCTTCACTGGATTTACGTGTCGCATTGCACAGACATGTTGATGCAGACCTTGATGTGTCAAGGCAGTCTAAATGTTGACGTTCAATTGGATGGAGACTCAGGATTGGCCGTTTCCGGACTTCTATGTTAATCATCAGTGCCGAGACTTTGATGCGATTGTGGAGTGGCAGGAGGAACATGCGTTGCCATTGATGATGGGGAGGAATATCACGAGACCGGTGGAGGCGAAACAGATCCCGGCGCCGGATGCTTATTATGAGATGTTTCCTGAGGAGAATGTGTCGATTCATGATAGGAGGTAGGTGTTGGGTAGATCAAGGCTCTGAGTATAATGTGTATGTTCAACCACCTTGTGTTTCTTTGCTGAGAATTCTTTTGTTGATGCTGTTACTGCTTCTTGTATCCCACTGTCTTCCTTCCAAGTTGTTTTGACTTCATCAAGTGAAGACTTGAAGTGTGGTTATGTTGAGGCGAAATGCAACGTATCTCGCTACCTACTCCGTACCCTGAGGGTTAGCTTTGCAGTCTGCATGCAGACCTTGTTCTCCGCCTAGGTTTAGTTGAGGTTATATCGGAATCACCTGATTCATCATCTGCATGACCTCGTACTGGTAGGCCATACTGAGACTTTACAAGGTTAGTCGGTCCGTAGTTCTTCGAGTGATGATGAGAAGAAGTGGAGTTCCGCAAGTGCAGGCCCGAGAAGACTGATCAATGCATTTATTGGAACTATAGATAGCTTTCCATCCACTCTTTGGGCAGATGTGCGCCATAGCACATGCAAATGATAACCGCTCCAATACTATTCAAAAGTTTCAAGATCCCATGCATGTACTTGCCATTTCTTTTAGACTTTGGACAACGGTTTACAACACACCTTTCCAGGTGGTAGCTGTCAAAAGATACTCCTACGCCCTACCCGGGCCAACAATCTCCCTGCCACCAACCAAAACTTGCATATTCCCACGGAGAATTGTTCCAGACTCGGTAGTCAATGCCTCGAGGATAAAATCGACAGCCAAATAGCCGATGCGCAACACCTTGTCTGCAGCTTACGAACTGCAACAGGGTATTTAACGAGACAACGCAATTGGTTCTACACTGACAAACTGCCGATGAACATGCTGTGTCTCCCCATTTGATGGAAAGCTCAGGGTTCAATATTGATCGGCCCCACCTATCCCCGCATGGCCAAGACCGAGCTTAAATATGTCTGACCTCCTCAGCATTTGTGACGCCATCAATTCTAAGCTCATTTCTATGGAGAAATTAGGTCAAGATGGTTGAGAAAGAGAAACATATTGATGCCAATTTGCCTGCTGCGAGGGAGGTATCTTCGGATGAGGAGATCCGGCATGGTGAGTGGACGGAAGAGGATGAAAGGAGGATTAGGTGGCGGATGGATGTGAGGATGATCCCGACTGTGTTGATGTTGTATTTGATGTGCTTCATTGATCGGTGAGCCACAATCTGAAAATTCGAAGGGAGGACTGACTGATTTTTTGCAGGTCGAATATTGGGTACGCAATCATCTTCTACTTGAACCACATCTCCTTAAACGGACTTCGAAAGATTGTGGCGTAGGGGAGGTCAACGGCTGATAATTTTTCAGGAACGCGCGTATTGAAGGGATGGCAACAGATTTGAAATTAGTTGGCTACCGCTTCAACTGGGCTTTGACAATCTTCTACTTAGCCTACATCGTAAGCTGGCTTCCAAACACAAGCCAGGTCTTGGCAGCTACTTACGATATCTACAGGGAACCGAAATCCCATCCAACCTCGTCCTCAAACTCGTCGGCGCTCAAATTGTCCTACCATCAATTGTTATCGCCTTTGGCCTAATCTCCCTTTGCCATGCCTTCCTCACAAACTTCCACGGTCTCCTGGCTGCACGATTCTTCCTCGGCATCGCTGAAGGCGGAACACTCCCAGGAATCGCTTACTACCTCTCTTGCTTCTATAAGCGTCACGAACTGCTGCTTCGAGTCGGAATCTTCATCCAAGGAGCCACCCTCGCCGGCGCATTCGGTGGCCTCCTCGCTGCAGGCCTCTCCGAAATCCCAAAATGGGGTGTCCACTCTCGACCAATTTACAGCTGGCGCAACATCTTCTTCTTCGAAGGACTCTTCACCGTCCTTGTTTCCGGACTCGCTATCTTCATCCTACCTTCTTCGCCTGACAAGTGCGAGTTCCTCACGCCGAAAGATCGCTATATAGCCTTAGAACGCATCAATCGCGAACACAAAGAGACATCCGCCGAGAAAACACAGTTTCATCACGTCAAGCGCGGAATCTTGAATATCGACAACGTGCTCTGTGGCCTAGGATACTTCTCCATCAACGTCTCGGTCCAATCCTTCTCCCTCTTCCTACCCACCATCCTCCAAGCCCTCGGCTGGACGGCGCTCAAAACGCAATTTTACTCTGTGCCACCCTATGCCGTGGCCTGCGTCTGGTCAGTCCTCATCTTCCGTCTAAGTGACAAATACAAGATCCGAGGCCCATTCCTACTTTTTGGTTCCGTGCTCGCGATCATCGGGTACTCACTCCTCGCGACCTCGCGCTCTAACTCTGTGAAATATGGCGCTGTATTCCTCGCATCCATGGGCGCGTTTCCAGGTGGACCGATCTTTCTAGCTTGGGGATTGAACAATGCTGCGGGGCAGTCTATCCGTGCTGTGTCGAGTGCGTATATTGTGGGGATTGGGAGCTCGGGTGCGTTGTTGGCGGTTTGGACGTATTTGGCGAAGGATGCGCCGCTTTATAGGAGGGGTCATTATATTAACATTGGGGCGTCGGCGGTAGCTGGCTTGATTGCTGTGGTGGCTATTCTGTATACGAGGTGGGAGAATAGGATGAGGGCGCAGGGGAAGAGGGATGGGAGGTTGGTGGGGTTGAGCGAGGGGGAGAAGGTTGAGTTGGGGTATAGGCATCCGGAGTTTAGGTATACTTCTTGATGAAAAGGATGATAGGTGGGATATAGTACTTCTGAGAAGTGAGAAATGGATTAATGGATTACAAGATTGAAATCAAAGATTATGGACGAGACCTTTCCAAAAGAAGCGGAAGCTCCACAATATACTTGCCTTTCTTATTTCTTTTTGCCCCTTGAATTCTAGCTCGTCATCACTATGATAGTAATTTTAACTAGTAAAGTGGAATACATCCAGGTCGCGCTATTGTCAGAGTCCTCCATGTAATCCAGCAGCTCGAGAGATCCAGATCCAAACTCTCGCTTAATTCAGGGGTACTTTTCGTGCACGGGTTCTCAAGATTGAGAACGTGAACGTTTGCTACTTGAAATTATAATTTGAATTCTACTGTGTGAATTTTAGGAAGAGTTAGGATGTCATATCAGAGCTACTCAGTGATGACTGCTCTTGTGGGGATAGCAGTGGTGCCAAGTCACGTGTCGGTCCAGATGGCAATACCGGCCGATTGTTAGAGCAATTCAAAATGAAATCGACTCACAATTCGCATTTGGACTGAAGAGTCTTTAGGTACAATACTTCTGTCATTTGTAGTGTTTGGACACCCCCGATTTCTGCTTTTCTGAAAATTCGACATATTCCTCATGCTCTTCGACCAAGATTTCGATCTCTAAGTCAATTGTCTGGCCTTCGAACGTACAACAAGAACTCTCTCAGATCACACCACTCAATCGAAAAGTCCTCGAATTCAAGAGATTGATAAGATCTATCGACGAGTCATTCCTCAATTCGGAATCAATCATGGATCTTCCGGATACTACTGAGGAAGACCGCAAAGACGAAAGCTTGAGGGCTGCTCTTGAAGGCGCTGCAGCTACAGCAAGAGCAAAGATTGAGCAAGTTGTCCCCTCTCAAATGGAACATGCTCAGCCTACCAATATGCCTGGATCTCAGGCCTTTGGTCTCCAAGTCGCTGGGCCAGCACAACTTCAACCAAATCTTTCGAATCGGATGGCACATGTCTATGGCAACGCTGTTGGTTTCAATCTTCCAGGAACAGCACACGGCCAAGGACTTAGCCCTAACCAGGTCGGATATTTTCAAAACGGCAACACCAACTATCAGGTCAATAATGGCCTCGCAACTCCACCACAGTTCCCGCAGCATGTCTCACCTGCTGAATTTTCTGGAAGTGTCTTACCTCCTACTTTCAATGGAGCTACATACCACTTTGCGGCACGACCTACCCAGAATGTCCCCGCTTATCCTGGACACCTTCAGAATTTCAACCAGCCTGCCAATCTTCAGGCTAATGGAGCTGCAAACCAGTTTCCAGCACCACTTCAGCACAATGCTCCAGGTCCCGCTGGATATTTTTCAGTGCAATTCGGTGGCCCATATTTTCACTTCAAACAACCTCTCGTATATCTCATAGGTAGTATCAGCACGCGTACCAACAGCGCATATCTCGCAATGACACGCTGGTCAGATTGTGACAGGGCTCGTAAACGCGAATTTCCGCATCACATCACACATGCTATCTGCGTGTCAAGATACCCAATGACCTCTAAGGAGATTGGAAGTAGTAACATCCTTCCCTTGTGGGTGAAAATTGACCAGGATGAACCTGACTGGGAGAAGTGGAAGCGCCAACTTAACGATATTGTCAATTTTGCACAGGGAGCCATTGAGCAGAACGGCACCTTGTTGATCTATGATCGACGGTGCAAGGTGGAAGCTCCTGCTGTCACCATGGCACTTTTGATGATATTTTACAGGGTGCGGCTGGAGGTCGCAAAGCGTTTCGTGGAAGTGCAAAACCCTGAAATCAAGCTGACTGACGCACTTTGGCAACACCTGTTGGATTGGGACCACCAACAGCCTTTCGGACCAGTTATCCCAGGACAGTTCCAGAATGACCAAGCTAAGTTTCTACAAGCACAACAGAATGAGAGTATCGTAGCACAATGGGGTCATGCTCCAGCTCCCATAGTTCGAAATCCCTGGTATGCCGCGCTTCTACCAGGACAACCAAATGCCAGTATCCCACCACAATGGGGACATGCTCCAGTTCCCATGGTTCAAAATCCCTCGAATGCTGCGCTTCTACCAGGACAACAGAACGCCAATTTCCCACCACAATTGGGACATGCTCCAGTTCCCACGGTTCCGATTCTCTCGAATGCTGCCGAAAATCTCATAGCGTCTGCGGGACAATCAGAAAGACCATACAAATCTCTGTACGCTAGACCGGTTCCTGCTCCTGCTCCTCTTGACCAGCAAGTATCTGCGCCTCTCGATGTTCCCGAAGATGTGGGACATCCCGAGCCTCAAGAGCCGGCCCAGGACGAAAAAACATCTCCAGAACTTTCAAATGGTTCAATTTCCGGACTCGAAATGGGTACTGAATGGCAGAATAACGAAGACTACGAAGATTTCTCTACATTGTCTTAGGAGATCTTTGTAATCCACAGTCCTCAGCACGATGGGAGATTTGAGAAATTTTCTAGCAGCACAACTTCAACAATGCCCGCAAAATCCAGCCTGCACCATCCTCGACATTTACGGAATTCTGGATCAACACCTGCATTTGACACACAATTCGCTTTATTTTGGATTTGTATTTGGAATCAACCCCTTGGAGTTTCCCTCTCTGTTCTCAACACCTAAGAATTCGCGGTCACCACTGAAAATCCATGCACGAGCAAGAGTTTAGTTTCGCCTTTGTATTTTTTGAGACTCTATTTGTCGTCCCCATTGTCCTCGCCACTGCGGGACTCTCGGTGAAAACCTTGGTACAGTGTAACTTTCGAAACCATCGGCACGTACTTCATAACAGATATTGACGAAGTCCACACTTTGGTCTGGTACAACAGATCAAACATAATTGACTACCTTCTAAGGTGAGAATAACGTGAATGCAATGTCTGGACTGAGGAACTATCCTCGAATGGAACGATGGTTGAAAAAGATAGTGTGCCATAGATGTTCAGAACATAGGGAACAATAGAGATTTATTTCATAATTCCATGAAGTGTCAATCGTTAACAGTGACGGAAAGAAAAGAATGCCTGGCGAACAAACGCCTGCAAGTAATATATCCATTCGACGGATCACTATGTAGGTATCTCACTAATAAGGCAAAGCAACCACTCCATATCTGCCAATCGTTGAACGCCTAAGCAATGCAATCGCTGTCTCTGATCGGAATTTGCCCCCGGTGTACAATCAAACACCACCCTTTACAAGCCAGAACGCCATTTGCACCTCATAATGCACATGGCAGCGTTCATCGTCAGTTCATTTCCATTTCCTCGTTCTCGTCAACCTCGGATCCCATTTGCTGTGTCTGATTACTGCTGATGCTGGCCTTGCGAGCCGCACCACCGAAGCCGAATCGAGAGCCACCAAGTCCGCCAACGTACTCTAACTCATCTCCTAGATTAATGTTAACATATATTCAAATATCTTAGATCAAGTTCCTCACCTCCTACAACCCGACCTTCCGTGTCGATCTCCTGATTAATCTCAAGTAGTGCTTGACGAGGAAGCTTCATGAATCCCTGTGTACGCACAACTCGGCCCCAGTGCATCAAGCAAAAATTAGCAGCACGTCTACGAAGCCACTCTTCGTTCGCAATACCGGCGCAGTGCCAGATGATGCAGGCATGCTCAACATCCAATTCTTTCGAGAGACGATTGACGCAAAGAAGTCGAAGATGAGGGATGTTGTATATGTTCGACATGACCAGTAGACCTGCAACATCGCTCAACGCGCCACAGTCTTCAGGCTGAATACTATCCGTATAGAGATAATAGAGGAATGCCTTGACAACAGTATAGGGTTCTGGGATGTGCATCTTCTTTGTGTGAAATTCTGCCATCTGAGCACTGTACAGTCTTGCGAAATGGGGCCATCGAGCTTGAAGAATGAGTTTGTGAACGTGGATCGGAGGTGATGTGGTGGCATTCGAATCGAGCCACGTCTGTTGGTTTTCTTCGTCGTTACGCAGCATTGACGAACTCATCAATTCATCGTCATCCCAATCGCCATCTTTCAAAGCCGTAATTGTGAAGTCGGTACCACTGCCACTCTCTGGAGCTTGATTGAAAAGTTTTGCAAGATCTGATCCGAGACCTTTCGACGGTTGTGGGGCCATGCGCTCAGCAGATCGCAGCATTCGTGATGTATCTACAGGAGGGGGTGGGGTAAGGTTGTTTCCAATGATACCATAACGACGGAGATCGATTTCCATAATATCGCTGATGCTGTTAGTATGAAACATGTCTGCTGCGAGATGACTCACCTCAGATATTCTTCAAAGCCACCTGGTCCTAGATCTGTAGCAGTGGGGTCTGTTGGACAGCCCAGAAGCCATGCCTTGGTGCCATCCTCGTTCATGGTGCAATAATGCCATCTGTATCCGGGCTTGAATATATCTCGGCCCTCCGCCAATTTCTGCCAGCGTAGAGTGTCAAGCTCTAGGGATGACAAGGAGCATTCTTGAGGAGTAATAGTTGCAGCAGGAGTGACAAAGTCCAGCAAAGTTCCAGATGTATAGACATGGAAATGCATGCCAGAGCCTTGTGCTGGGATATTTGGACCAGATACGAACTTTAGTGAAGAAATGGTACCGGGTGCAATGGGTGGTGTGCTGGTGAGCTGAAAGGAAGGTGGATTGACTTGTGCACTGCTTGAATTTGCAGCATATCCAGAGCTCCCAACAGCCGCAGGCGGTGCCATGGCATATGATGGCCGTGGTGAACCACCCATACGAGTGAGAGCTGAATGACGATCCATTGAGCCCATGCTGGGAAGTGATTCGAAAGCAGGACTACCCTTCAAGTCTAGCCACCAGATATCGCCAATCTTGTCCATATCCTCACTCAATCCACCAAAGACCCAGACTCGGTCGCCCCATAGATATGCGGAATGGTCGAATCTGCCAACAAATCTCCAAGCTCGCGACCAGGTAAAAGTCTTGAGGTCCAAGTAACAGATATCATCCAAGACATAATTGTTGTGACCAGTGATTCCCCCAATGATAAACAGCTTGTCTTCGTGTAGAACCGCAGCATGTCTAGCACGGCCTTTCGGGATAGGGCCAGTGACAGCGGGTTGTGTCCAATGCGCAGTCTTGAGATCGAAGATAATGAGGTCTGAGAGGTAAGTTCGATGTTCGTTCTCGCCGCCGAATATAAGCAACTTATCGCCCTGATGCAGTGTGGCAGTATGACCTAAACCAATTAGTGGGGCAGCCAGGAGGAAGAGGATAGCACACGTACCCATACGAACCCCTGGAATATCGCCGTAATTGTCAACAAGACTCCATTGATGGCTAATCATATCAAGCTTCAGGACATGGTTGTAGACCTCATCAGTATATTGATCGAAGCCACCAAAGGCATAGATCTGGTTGTTTCCGCAGTAGGTGACCGAAGCGTTCACCAAGCAGGCTGGTCGCTGTCCGAGAGTCCTGGTGACCTTTGGGCGATAGCCTTCCATACTCAGCCGACCCTTGACGGGGGAATTGGGCATCAGGAAGGTATTATTGGAAGAAGTGGCAGAGCCAGGGGTCAGGACGTTCGCAGGAGCAAGTCGGTTGTCCGTTGAGGTTCCAAAAATGGAGGGGGGTCCAGTAGTAGGAGTCGAAGGCTGAGCCATTCTTGCAGAGATCCTATCCGGTCATGCTAGAGTGAATGCAAGACCTGCAGCGAAGGGAGAATCTCCAACAATTTGAGGGAGAAGAAGGCGTGGAACGAATGACAAGGTACGAGGCTGGATCACAAGTGAATCGAAATAATTTCGGCCTGTCTTTGGTTGTCAAACATTGAAGATCGGAGGAAACGGGTAGGGGCCGGAACTAGTCCCAAAGGGAACGTGCAGAATTGTGAGCCTCAGGCACCAAGCCAAAGCGCATCCCGCGTCGCTATGGGCAACCGCCATGTCAACGCATAAAAGCCTTCCAATTTACTTCCTCCTCTTTCCTTCCTCGCACACTGCAACTCTACAAAACCGCACTCCTCATTCCTCTACTACTCTCCACCTCTTGCTTTTAGCAAACATCATTCTGCCTTCATACAAAGAATACTCCAAGTCCTCTAGATCTTTCTGCTTGTACTTTCAAAGTACTGCCATTGATCGCCTCCGACTTAAGCCATTCTTGACGAAGGCTTTCGATATATCGAGCACAACAAACGAACATACTAACCAAACAACTACCAGGAACCATTAGGTTGAGTCTCTTGGAGCTCGTTCGATATACCGAACCTCTTATCATCGATCGATACATTTACTTGTCTTTCGACCGAGATCATACCCCAATATTGCAAAATGGCAACTGCAGTATCTACCCCGATGAAGTCCCATGCTGGACTATTTTCCACACGTACCGCTGGCGGACGGATGCCTCTGACACCATCTCCTCGTACTCGTACAGCCGCAATGTCGAATAACAACTCATCTCCATTCACACCAGAGAGAAAGACATTAGACAACGATAGTATCAGATCATCCAAGTCCACATACGGTGGAAACCTTTCATCACATTTCACAAAGTCGGCATCAAGAACCTCACACCGCGACTCGCCAAAGTCTAACATTGCCAAAGGCGCACAAACTCCTCGTCGTGCCTTGGAACTCGGTGTCTCCGACTTTTCTCTTACTGGTACTGGTGCGAAGACCCCAAGCAGCAGCCGATCAAGAAAGGGCCCTCTTCGACAGAAGTCTACCAAGACTACACTTTCATACGGAGATCGCTTCATCCCCAACCGTGGAGCAAGCTCAGCTATCACAACTGGTGGATCTGGCAAGCTCGATCACTCTGACAAGCAACGACCAAAGACAAGTGGTGGTGAAGGATCAGCAGCTCTCGCGTCTGCAGCAGATGATGCATTGGCGGCTCTGAACTCATTGTCCCTCAACGACGATGAAGAGCCTTCTACATACACTCGTCCATCTCCAAACACCGTCGCTTACACAGACTCGCTCGCATCAGCTTGTGGTGTTTCCCTCAACCAACGCATCCTTGCTTTCAAGCCTGCCCCTCCCGAGTCGTCCAAGCCAGTCGACCTTCGATCACAATACAACCGACCTCTCAAGAATGCCAATGCTGCATCAGCACAATTCAGACGCCGTGTTGCCACAGCTCCTGAGCGCGTCCTCGATGCTCCTGGTCTAGTTGATGACTATTACTTGAACCTTCTTGACTGGTCTTCTGGCAACCAAGTCGCCATCGGTCTCGAGCGTAACGTCTACGTCTGGTCAGCTGAATCCGGAACTGTCAACTCCCTTCTCGAGACCAGCCCAGACACCTATGTCAGCAGCGTTAAGTGGTCTGGTGATGGCGCCTATGTCAGTGTTGGCCTTGGCACGGGAGAAG
Source organism: Mollisia scopiformis (assembly GCF_001500285.1). Classification (NCBI taxonomy): domain Eukaryota; kingdom Fungi; phylum Ascomycota; class Leotiomycetes; order Helotiales; family Mollisiaceae; genus Mollisia; species Mollisia scopiformis. Next base: position 269,421 of record NW_017263611.1, read on the forward strand.
TCCAAATCTGGGATGTGGAGGAAGGTACCAAGCTCCGAAGTATGCACGGTCACGATACTCGTGTTGGTGTTATGGGCTGGAACAAGCACACTCTGTCTACAGGAGCAAGATCTGGTCTCGTCTTCAACCACGATGTTCGTATCGCAGAGCACAAGATTGCCGAGCTTGTTTCTCACACTTCTGAAGTATGTGGTCTGGAATGGAGAGCCGATGGTGCTCAGCTTGCTACTGGTGGAAATGACAATCTCGTCTCCATCTGGGACGCACGCTCTTTAGGAGCTCCCAAGTTCACCAAGACCAACCACAAGGCCGCCGTAAAGGCCCTCAGCTGGTGCCCATGGCAACCAAACGTCCTCGCTACTGGTGGTGGATCTTATGACCGTCACATCCACTTCTGGAACACAACTACCGGTGCTCGTGTCAACAGCATTGATACTGGTTCTCAAGTCACATCCCTAAGATGGAGCCCCCACTATCGCGAAATCGTCAGCACCAGCGGTTTCCCAGACAACTCTATCAGCATCTGGAGCTACCCAACTTTGGTACGCAATGTTGAGATTCCTGCTCATGAGACCAGAGTCCTCCACAGCTGCCTCAGCCCTGATGGGCAGATGCTTGCAACAGCTGGTAAGTCTTGATTATACCTTCTTGGGATTTTCGCTAACATACAGTAGCTGCTGATGAGAGCTTGAAGTTCTGGAAGGTGTTTGAGAAGAAGGCTGGTGCCAGCTCCTCGGCGAGCGGCTCAGGTGCTTCTGGAAAGGCTGATATGGTCAAGCAAATGACTATCCGCTAACGTGGATATCATCAAGGCTCTGTGAAGTGTCCGGGCTTCCAAGAGAGCAGGGTAAAGTATAAGAACGAATTTCCATACTGGCATTAGCGGTTGGATTGAATAGCGTGGCGTTGGGGAGTTTGTTGATGCCTCAATGCCCACGGCCGAAAGTGCTTCACCTGGTGCGAATTATGCTTGATGATGGATGACTGGAAAGGAGGAACGGAACCATACTCTTCTGCTGGCAGGCTTCATGACCAGTACTTGTACCTAGGATGGATTATCAATTAGGATTGTAATATTACTGTCGCGTCTACACAGTGTTTCAAGATGGCATGAAGTGATGAGATGCGGTTCTCAGCAATCCCGGTTTGCTGAATACCTTACGCAGTGCTTATGATGGCTTGCATGAAAGATCGTGACCGTCAGCCATCCCACGTTTGCTACCCATGTTCTCTTTACCGAGGGACATCCGGCTCTTGAAAATGCTCCGAGCACCAAAAGTGACAGTTTCGAACTGAGTTCTCGACACATCTAGATGTTGGTGAAGATAAAGTCAAAGAAGCTAAGTAAAAGTGAATCTTTGCTAAACTTTTAATTGTGAAGGTCAGCTTCATCTTATCGTTAAAGAGGCTCAGGCCTTATGTAAGCGCGTTACCAGTTAGCGTGGTTTCCATGCCTATACCCAGCGAAAGCGATCTCCCTCTTACAACTCCACACCCAAGGACTAGCACAGTCCACCTTCAGGTCAGAACAAGAATAAATTCGTCCCCAAAGGTGCTACACATAATCAAGAGGGTAGAGAGGCAATCTACGAGGGTTACGAATTCACTTGGGGTTGTGCGGTTTGCGGTTTGGGCGGTTCGGCGATTCGAGCGGACAAAGACTTCTTCGTCACCAGCTTCTCTCCTTCGCAACAACAACCACGAATACCTTCAACCTCTCGCGCGTTCTCAGTGCCTCCTCCGATTACTCACGAGACCTTCGTATCTTTCAGATAATAGTCAAGGGCTGTCGCCGAGGCAGTGACGGCGAGGTAGATTGACCGGGCGCAAAAGGTGTACGCACGACACTTCCTCCCACTACAACCGCACCGTCAAAGGCCTTCAACATGTCGAATACTCAGGTCGGAAACATATACCAGCAGATCATCTCAGATGTCGTTGATACATCGAGAGTCGATTTTGAAGAGGGCGGCGTCGATGAGCAAGTCCTGGAAGAGTTGAGACTGGTAAGCCTGGCTCCCTTCCTTCGGGCTTCCGTCCATCTCCATCATCGAGATCATTCCTTCTCGTGTACCTCCATCATGTCTTCATCTCATCTTCGTAATGATGTTGTTGTACTTTCTTATCGCGTGTTGAGAGCGTTGGGAGTTTTCGAGCATTTGTGCTGGGCAGGTTCGCTGCTGCCTGTGCGCAGTGTGTCTGGCCATTTCGCGAGTGGGCGGCCCTGAGTATTTGGCTTTATACCTGGCCTGGTCGCTTGCAAATTTGCACTTTGCGCTAGCGCGTTTTGAGACTTGGATGCATCACGTGCATTGCTCAGGAGGCAACCATTGACTCCGTCACATTCAGCTGTTTCATTGGATGCACTCATTCTGTCATACCGATCCATGATGATAGTCATGCTAACAAATGTCTTTAGGGCTGGCAACAGAAGCTGTCACAACTCGGTGTCGCCACTTTCCCGTGGGACCCGAAGCCAGAACCAACCCCCCAGATCGCTAATCCTCCAACCGTCCCCTCTAATGCTGGCAATTACCAGCCTATGAATAACACACCTCCCGTCCAACAGCCTCAAAGTGGTCTTACTATGCCACAGCCTAGCAATAATGGTAACGCACCGCGCATCAAGACAGAGCCTGGCCTAGAGAATAATGGTAATAATGGAGCTGCCCCACTGCCTTATTCCGGACCTACACCCGCCCAACAACGTGCTGCGGCACACCTCCATCAGAGTTATGGTCCTCGTGCTGCTGCCTCGATCAACGCTATCCAAGGCGGAAGACCACAGCAACAGCAACAGAATGGCCAACAGTCAATGATGCCGACTATGGAGCAGATGCAACAAGTTCGGCAAATGCAACAAGCACAGCAACAGCAATCTGCTATACCTCAAGGCTTGACTATGCCACAGGGACAAATGCAAGGTCGACCTAATATAACTCAAGATCAATATCAACGCATGTTAGCTGCAACTACTCAACGTCAAATGCAACAAGCAACAGCAAATGGCCAGAATGGTGTCGGTGGTGCACAAACTGATGGTGCTGGTGACGAAGTCGAGAGTCTTGGTATCATCAAGCGTTTTGATGCAGATGGTCGAGAGATCGCCATGGGTCGTGTTGAGATTGATGGCTTGATTCGTCAAAAGATCGAGGCTATGGGTTCGGCTATGGAAGGCGGTGGACTTATGCTTCCTTTACACAAGGCATCCACTCCAGCCAAGAGATCTCGTAAAGTCAAGCGATTAGCTCCTGCCTTGGCTCAGGCTGATGGTGGAGATGACGAGGATGATAAGGATGGTATCAAGGATGAGGAGCTTGATGAGGATGCTATCAACTCTGACTTGGACGATCCGGATGATGGTCTGAATGAAGAGGAAGATGAGGACGAGGGTATGGGACATATCATGCTTTGCATGTATGACAAGGTTCAACGTGTCAAGAACAAGTGGTAAGTCTTCTGTTCTTGCGTTTTCATGCACTGTGTTAACAACTTCGCAGGAAGTGCGTCATGAAGGATGGTGTCCTGACCGTGAACGGAAAGGAATACGTCTTCCACAAGGCATCAGGAGAGTACGAGTGGTAAACCACCTTCTCGGCCTTCCTCTTGCAGTCACCGAGTCCAACATCCCCGAAAAATAACGACCCAAAACTCAAAAATACAACCAAACCAATCAATCACAAAGAAAGACATTTCCCATTTCCTCACCACGATGACACTACCTTACGTATAGATCTCCACCTGCTTTACTTACATGCCATGCCGTCAAAACGACGGATTCAGGGGTCACGCGCGCACTGATTTTCTGGCCGGCTTTTCCTTTTCACTGTATCACTGCGGTGGAGAAAATTGAATCAGAGGTGGAGGGGGGAAGGGAGGAGGGGAAATAAATGCATAGATTTGAAAGACGGCGGGGGGAAGGGGAAGGAAGGGGAAGTGTATTATAGTGGGCAATGAATGGAGGTTTGCTTTTCCTCGACGTGCTTGGTGTTTATGCGCGTGAATTGTGATGTGAATGTGCTAAAAACCCACTCTTTTGCAAATATCTGCCCCAGTGGGACTCCAGATCGCTTCCTGACCATTTCGTTTTTTGTCCCCTCTTCACACTTCCTTGATATTTGGAGCTCCAAAATGTCGTTTCCTTACCAGGGTTTGAGTACATCTGAGTGCATCAGGTATCTTTTCTTGCCAGGTTTGACTTCCTGAGCCCTAGGCCTCACTCATACATTCAATTGTTGGAAGCTAAAGCACAAGACTTGAAGTTTTCATAATGTCCTAGCTAAGGGCCGTACTTTTCATCAATCAATGTTGTGCCCGACTTTCCAGAATCTTATTAGCTTAGTCAATTTGTGCGAATTTGCAACTTTTAGCTGAGGTTGAAGGTATTGTCCGGCTAGAGTGTAGGACTTTGATTAAGTATAATGTTCTGTCCCGGGAACAGACTTTGACAGTAAGTCTAACGTGGCATCAAGCCGCAATTACAATTTTCGAGTTTGTGCCGGACTTTGACTATCATCGGCAGCTTGACGACTCGTTGGCGTTCCGCCAATCGAACTTGCGCCCTGTGATAGTTGAGGTACCGTCTCTTGTCCATTTTTATTTGAGATTGCTAGATATCTTCACTCCCACTCAATTTTTCATACCTCCTCAAACCAAACTCATGGTCTTGAAGTTGAGGTCGAAAGGATTGTCTGTCTAAAACACGGCACTTAAAATAGCTTCAAAGTTCGATGCTAGAAAAAGACCTATCAACATCTGACATATTTTACCTTGTACCCCGCTTTATCCCGCTCTAGGTTTTTTGATCTTCTCAGTCTCGCAAGCCTTAGCGGGATTCTCGTGGTCTTTTGGAATATCAATTCGAATCTCAATACGGTGCTTGATTTTGAAATGAGGAATGAGCATATTGTTTGATGACGGCACAGACATTCGAACAAGAGTGAAGTAGCTTCCTAAGAAAGGTGTTCAATGTTAGTCTGTGTCTGGAGGATCGGTTTTTCCTCAGCCAAGATTCTTTCGACCCGTTCTGGGAATCCAGCATATAAGCGAGGAAACACATCGTCGATCAGATCGTCGCAGCCCGCAATCGATCACCTCCAAAGAAAGCCAGACGTTACTTGACCGAGAGCTTCAGCAGTCGCGCTGAACACTACGACTCCGCTTGGCGTATTCTTCCAAAGGCAGATCCAGAATTCGGGTGTGTGGGTCTCTTTTGAGGATCTTTTCAAGAGTCATATATACGGCATTTGGGGTAGCTTGTCCAGTGGTATTACGGAAACACCTCCAAAGTACCCTGGTAACCACAGAACTTATAATTCTCTCAAGTGTTCACCCCATGTCCCAGATTATGAATTTTCTTGCTATGTTAAAACCTGTGTTTTTTGCTTGAGATTACTAATTGATCATGACATGAGAGTTAGATAGTATTTTCCTCACACGCAAAGCATTGCACATCGTCATAGCTTAGATTATAGCTCTTTCGTACAGCTCTCTCATAATCACCAACGCTCCCTCTTCAAACCGTGACAAAGTTGCCTTAACAGCCCTCTTCACCTTCTCAGCCTCCCAAACACCTTCTCTCCTTTCACCCATCTCCTCTAAAACCGCCAAAACCTCATATTTAATATCATCATCTGCAGCCAATAACCCAACAACGAACATACTCCTCAAGAAACCCTCATGAACCACAAACCCCCTGGTGAAGTCCTCGTGCCGAATTGCTTTTCTGCTCATCTCGATGATCTCTACACACGTCTGTCGTTCTCGTTCATCGTCTGGAAGCTGGAGTTGAGGGTCTATGTTGGGATCGGTCTGGGGATGGAAGCGTGAGAGAATGAGTGATGTGTTGGCCGCTTGGACGGAGAGGATCGAAGCGCGGATGAGTTCGTGTGAGCCCTCATGCGTTAGACTTCGTTGATAGATTGGAGAGAAGGTACTCTGCCACTGCTTAATTTGCGAATGAAGATGATCTGTCTCTGCATCTGAGAGCGATTCTTCATCTCGGAATGGTAAATCTTTTCGCAGCTTGTGCAGGTCACGTGCTAAAGTGGAAGGAAGTCCTGCTCGAGCACGTTGTATCATGTCTTCGAGATAACGGCGAGCAGTGCAAATCTCTGTGAATGTACTTGGAATTTCGTAAGGTTGTGTGGTGTAGGCTATGCCTATTATCGTGGATCTTGATGGAATTGGGTTGTCTGGGTGGCTGCAAAATTGGACATCTAGGCGAGCAAAGGAGGTTAATAATTCCGAGTCCATGCAAGCGTATTTGGTGATTGGTTCCAGGTGCGTGTAAGGAATATGGCTGTTGTTGGGAAGCCGTGGCAAGATTAAGTGTTCGAATGTGCTCTGCAGAAAACAGACCGCTTCCGGAATGTTGCCTTGCAACATCTCGAAGACGTATATGAGAAGCGAGGCTTGGAGCAACGTTTTGGCAGAATCCAAGCCGAATGTTGAGACCAAGTGGCGGATTCCTTCCACCCCTTGCCCATACCGCCGATAAGCGTGTTGAAGATGTTTGGTCTGGTCTTCGCCGGGACTCTTGAAGAACGTTGCTCGACAAAGTGCAGCTACAGACGAGATGAGACGTTGTATAGTTGGCTGGTCGTGAGATGCCGCCATCATATTTCTCATCCATGATCCGTCGTCGAACTCATGAAATCGGTTGTCGCGAAAGAATTGAAAATATTGGTAGTCTTCGTCCGGATCCATTTCCGGCATGATAGTTGGTTGATGAAAGATCTGTGCTGTTTGTAAAGCTCTTTCAATAGGTAACTGATTCCTGGGAAGTAGAATCCGACCTTCGTTTGAGACAATTGCCGGTTTTGGCCTCCTCTGAGGTGGTAAAACTTCTGCATCGTAGCCGTCGCAATCAATGCCAAACTTGAGGCAACGATGACATCCAGGTCTGTTTTCGTCGCATTTTATCCTTCTTCTCTTGCAAGTCCTACAACCAGTTCGACATTTTGGCTTCCCAGCTCTTCCTCGCTTGACGTCCTCGGTTGTCATAATGGCAGGCTTTCTCGGGTTTCCGAGTATAGACAATGCTCCGAAACAAAGAAAATCCGAAAAAAACGCTTTGCATCACTTGTCACATAGACTGGTTCGATTTGATGTCTTCACTTCCTTTCTTCTCGGATTCAAGCACCGCCAGGATGGGGCCAAACAATTATAGGTCTCAAGAAGCGCCTCAGTTCGGGGCTCCCAGTCCTCCGCAAACTCCTAGTGTCCCACCCCCAAGTCGTTCCCCATGCCAATCAAAAGACTTCCCTTAAGTAAGCAACAGGGAATGATCTTAAGTCCGAATTACGACCATCGGCCAACTGTAAAATGGTCATCCGATTCTTCTTGGCTGAAGGATCTCAGCCCTGCACAATATTCAACTCGCATTACTAAGAAGTCTGGTTGGGTATATTTTACGACGTGTGGGTGTTGCGATCTGCATGCTTCGAAGAGGGGCCGATACGCATAACGCAAGTAGCCTATGGAAATTTGACAGCGGGCTATGACAAGGTGCTGCGCCGCATGGATGAAGGGCTCGAAATACAAACGCTGAGCCGCACACTTTTCAAAATCGACATCAAGTTGTCTCGCGGAAATTGGAACATGCTCGCTTCGCTCGGGTTTCTCGGGTGTCCGAAAGAGGCTCGATATTCCCTCGCTGCCAAAGAGTAATGTTAAGGAACACTGATCTTCGTTCACTGAGTGCGAAGATTCAGGATTGCCCAAAATCATATGATGACACGTGATATCAAGAGAGGATAGAACCTTGGAACCTTTACTACCTAGAGCTTGCTGCATGGCGGTATAAACTATGTATATAATTCGAGAGACTCAAATCTAGATAGACTCGAAATGACGGTACGAATCGTTCTTGGAGTTTGATATCTGGCAACTGCAGTTCGGCACTTCACCTGGACGTAGTCCTAGTCCTAGCCCAGCTGTACTGCTGGTGCCTGCGAACAAATGTGATTCATAACATAGTCTTGCATCAATTATTGAAGGGGAGGGAGGAATCATGGACTCCAAGGCGCCATCTTGAAGACTGTCAAGAATTAGATCCACTGGGACCTATGTCTTCGACGGCTTGGTAGGGCTTGTCTGAATAGCTCAAGCAAGTCTGCAAGGGGGGATAGGAAAATGCTCTGTCTTGAAAATGGATCAACAACGCGGATTATATACTTGAAGTGTGGTTAAACGTAGAATGTTCTCTGTCGTGGGTTGAATGACCTTTTGACGACCTCACAATGTTTGCTGCTTCCGAATTGGGAAGGCGACCCGAAGCGCGAGCAAAAAGCATATTTCGTGAGTCGCGTTTTGTTTCAACAACAAAACACAATACACCTCCTTCAACCCAAGACAACGTCTCCAAGCGATGCCTCCGAGGCATCTGCAGCGGCGAACATAGCATGCCAATACCCTTCAGGACCGCGTCGAGGCCGTCGAACCACTTCTCGAGCAGATTCCTGCAACGATTCCTTCCTCCCTCATGGACGACAAAACGAATCTGCCTTACCCAGTCTCGTCACCGTTCGAGTTTGAACTAAACTCTGCGATCTCCTTCGCATGCCGAATGCGACCGTATACATAATCCTGAAAATGACAGGGATATGAAGTCCTCCGACCATGTTGGCTTTGAAGGATCGTGGCTGCGCACAGTAGTCCTCAGGATTTCAAGCTGACCAGGAATACTGCGACAGCTTCCCATATTGAAGTTCTTGAATTGTGCGACCACACCAATAAGCTCTGCACAGTATGGCAAGTTGGCTTGGAGGACTTGCCTCATCAATTTGAGCACGGAACGTCCAAAGAGAGGGGTGTCGCGCCCAGCGATCAAATATCCTTCTATAAATCCAACTGCAGACCAGCTGCAACTCCTGTCGTCTCGATCCTTCAGTCCTTTATCCCGTATGTACCCCCATAAATATTCTTTTGTGCAACCGTTAAACAATTCCACCGCATAAAAACAAAGTCCAACACCAAATCCATCCCACATAACCATTACCGGAGCCCGATTACCAATCACATCAGAAGCAAAGGATCGATCATTTCCGAGCTCCCCTGACCGTCTTCGCTTGCCAACAGTCTATCTCCTGCTTCTGCGCACACTCGACTGTCCCACAAGCCCTCTCTTCTCGGCGCCATTGACCGGAGGACCTCAATGGCATCCTTTCGCAATTGCCTATCAGGACACATCAAGGAGATCATTGCTAGAGGGGGAATGACACCGATGTCGAAAACAAATCCTTTCAAAAATCGAGGATGTCCAGCCAATTGCCGAGAGAATTGCAGACAAGCATGTACAGTGGGAAACAGATTCGTTTCGACGAAGCTCGGTGTAGGAGATGATCTTTGCGACGAAGCACGAGGACGATTGAAGCTCACTTCTGGCACCGTCAAGGACGCCGTTCGGGATGAAGAAGATTCTCCCGAGAAACCGGAATGAACATCGGAAAAGGACGATGAGCGACCGCTCGAGAATGACGACGATCTAGGCTCAGTCGAAGTCAACGGGAAGAATCCGGTCATTATCAATTCCGCCGCCAGTGCTTGAATATGCATGATGGCCGCGGGTATGAACAACGAATCTCCAATCGGCGATATCGCATAGTTGAGCAGAGGAGAAAATGCATCGTGCCATCGTGCAAGCCGGTAGCACAGATGCTTTGACACATTCGGGAGATCATATTGCTGCAACCATTGCTTCAACTGATATGATATCCACTGGAAATCTGGATATGTCGTTTCATTACCTTCGTCCCATAGTGCCGGGATGTCTCTGGGCGGCGTAGTCGTGGGGAGCACTCGCCACATGATATCCTCTAGGCAAAATCTAGCCTCAGCAATTGTTGAAAACCCGCTAGGAATCTCTAAATGTTCTGCGGAGAAGAGTATCTTGAATATCTGGTTCGCTTCGATTGCGGGAGAACCTTTATGCCTGGCCATGAGTGCAAGTGATGGCTGATCGAGCCTCATATAAGCAATGAGGAGTTCGTTGTCAATTGGAGCGCCAGGGTGAGTGCCTACAGTGCCAGACCGAGAAAAGTAGTGAGGCTGTGGCAGGTTCGAGAGTCGTTTGATTATCATCTCAACTGCGCTCTGAACGTGTGTAACTGCTCGACCGAGATCGCCGTGTAGACTTTCGAAGCAAAATATGAGCAGGGCGCTGATCAATGCTATTCTGGTCGAGTCCTGTCCCCCTCCAACCATTTCTCTGATCCCTTTCAAAGCTTGCCCGTACTTCTGCAGAGCGTACTGATGGTGGTGATCGTTTGATGGGTTCCACAATCTTAATGGAGGAGTCTTCACAGCTATACTCAAGGCTGCAGTTGCAACCACGAGTTGACGGATTGAAGGATTATCGCATGCCCTCAAGACATATGGGCTCCATAACGTTGGCTCAAACCCGTTTGCAAGCTCTACTACTGTGATATCGCGGAAGTGACAGAAGTACTGATACTCTCTTTCATCTTGGAACGACACGCCTACTGGCACAGGCGGGGGAAACGAGCTGATAGCAGGTGGAGGTGCGAAGACAGCAGTATATGACGGTTCCGGTGACGGCGACGGTGCTGGCGCTGGAGCAACCTGCATAGCTTTTGAAAGAAGCTTTCGCTTGACCGGTGGACTTGGATCTTTGGGTGGAGGTGTTTCCTCTTTCGATGGGTACCCTCCACAGACTCGTCCAAAGTTGGAACATCGTAAGCAACTAAACTCAGACCGTTGAATCAGTATATTGCTTTGTACTTGTTGATGAGGAATGTCCTCAAAAAGCCTTAGCATAGAGGCAGGTTCCCTTCTTGAAACTTTTGAAGTCCTCAGGGACCCCGCCGTGGCATCGACCATAGAAGAGACCGAGACGCCAAATGGAGAAGGTGACTTACGCTGGCTTTGTTTCATCGCATTTCACACGACGCTGCCTAGTGCCGCATCAGTCAAGGCTTTTGTCCCGTTGTCCATGATGGTGATCATGATCCAAGCTCCAGTCCACCATCCACCGTGCTGGGACAGCGGCCGGAGCTCGTATTCAGGGCGGCCGTCATGCATCACTGGTTGGACTCCCATTACTTACTTGCAAGTCAGACATCCCGATTTGACCTTCGGCTTCGATGCTCTGGGCTTCTTCGCAACTGGCGGGGTTGGCGGTATTTGATTCATTTTTTTCTTTTTCAAACATGCAATTAAAAAGACATACAGATAGGAAAAAATGCGAGAAGTCACGACCAACAAAGGAGAAAGCGCAAGCGAATGTCAGAAGTGTATATTCTGTGCCGAGTTCTTTGATGCGTCTCTAATATATATCGCTGGACCCGAAGGACTTTTGTTCAACGTTATGGACAGTTTTTGTGAGGCTATACCGTGGTCCTTCGAGAGGTCGTAAACTTGGACCAATCAAATGGCCGCATATGTTCACTTCAACATCCAGAGCTATGGGCTGGGCCGACAGCGTCATAACTAGCTGATGTAAGATACCAAAATAACGCTGGCCGTCAACTCAGGCTCCAGCCGAGGTCACTCTCATGAATTTGATTCCAGGCAGCTCAGAATTCCGCATGCATGCAAAGTCTCGTTTTCTGAGCTGGTCGGAACCAATGTATCGGACTCGCTCCGCTCGGTAGGTTCGGTCGATATTTTGGGGGCGACGAACCACTACAACGTTCCGCTGTCCTGTGGCGGGGCTGGCAACCCGCATCCCGCGCTGCAGGCGAAGTCATAAGGGCAGGCTGACTTTGGGAATACTTGCTGGGCAGTCAGCCCTACAAGCTTAACGCGCGAATCCTAACTTCTTGTGTTACCGGTGCTACCAGATCCTGAACGATAGCATCCGAGTCTGGGTTCACGTCAAATCGTCATCAACCACATAAGGTTTCGCCAACGGGAACTATTGCGTTTGTGGCACATCTGTGGCCCATAAAGTTCATTCAGTCTGTTGATGATTGCGCAAACAAACCAACATCCCACGCACGGCGTTGCGTTTGCCCATTATTGGTTCTTCGACAAGCAAAGTCCTCTTGTTTCCGGCGGCGGGATGTTGGAAAGTAAGTCTAAAGTCTAAATCAAGAATCTTGAATGCAACGGCAAATATTTCCGTGGCGAGCCACCCAATCATTGAGTGGTGTTGTTTCTATTCTCTGCATCTGCTGCTACTCGTCACATTCAGCTTTCGCTTTTCCCAACTCGATACGTAGGTAGGTACGGACTTAAGTTTCGCAACCGAAGGAGTATGGATGGATGGATTTCTAATGAATGCCGCGTGGCTTGGCGGGGTGCTGCAAGCCTGCAATGCTACATAAACGCCTTGCGCCACAAGCGGACTCCTATCGTCCCGAAGTCCTCACTGAGCATTTACCCAAACTGCACCCCTCCATGGCGTTAAGCGCGTAAGCGAGAGAGGAAGCTTGAAGCGCACCGGGAGGGAGGAAAGTCCGAAGGATCGATGCAGATGAATCTGTGTGCTGCACGTGAGAATGGCGCAGGGCTGCGATGTGGCGCAATGCGCTGCCGTGGAGGGGTGGGTGAGGCGAGTATGCGGCCGTAGAAAAAGAAGGAGGGGTGTCGAGGGGAAACGCAATGGGCCTCGTGGGACGGAGCCAGTTCACTCCGCGTGTCTCTCTCAGCTTGATCTCAATATAAGTTTAAAGTGCTGCGTTCGTTCGTGCCTGGTGTTGGAGAGCTGGGGTTTCGGATCGAAGTGAAGCCGTTTCGCGTTGGCCGACGTCCTTGTCTGTCGATCATCGGATCGCTTTTGTCTTCTTTTCTTCGTCAGCTAGGTTTAGAGTTCTGACAACTGTTCTGGAAACACATACAGTAAACAATTTCGAGCGTCGTTATTGGTGGTTGTACGGGCCATTGTCCGGGTTAGGCGATGTATATTTCTAATAAACCTGGGAAGAGCTCTCTTTGCCCCGTGTTGGTGAAGGGGTGAAGAGATGCCTGGAGCATCAAGCTGATTGTCGAGTTTCTGCAGCTCAGATTGCCGATATAATTAGCACCAGATTCAAAGCTGTACAGAACCAACATTTCTCTTTTTGAATTCAGCAATCGCCACTTTAATTTGAGCTTTGAGCCTTGACGACGTGGGGGTAAATTGAGAGTTTCCTAGCTGACTAGAGCTAGGAAGCGGTACAACATCTCAAAATACGTTTTCGAACATGCATCTAAACTCGCACTTCTTGTCAACTGGTCTGTGATTCTCACATCCAGACAACAGCAAGCGCCACAAGATGACAACAAAACTTTCATTCGCGACAATGAAACCTTTCGAAACGAAGAATGCATTCGCAACAACACTACATAATCGCCATAGAACCTGTAGCCTGACGAAATAGCTCCTCAATGGTTGTAATATACAGTTGCAGTTGCAGGTCAAGATGGAGAACTCGGAATAGAGAAAATATTGTTTAGGGAGGTGACTTAGGTCCAAATTTGAGGTGAGTAGGTCTGCAAAGGGGGAGGTAAACGAGTTTCACAGGGCTCGCTACTTTGTCAGTTTTTCCGAGGAGAAAACTCAAATGCGAAGCCACAAGGAAGCTTGAAAAGCTCTGATGTCCGCAATTTTGTCAATTTTTCTGACGTTTCAAAAGAGGATAACTCATTCAGCAAACTAATTCACGTAAAATTTATTATAGATCGTGGTTTAGACACAGAAATTAGCGATGTGTCCGCCAAAGGCGAAATTGCCGAGCATTTTCTCGGATATAAAAGGGGTGCGGCTCTTAATTATAAGTACAGCAAGTTGCAATAGTCTTGTGGCCAAAACCCCACAAAACACTCGCAGATCCCTTAAACTTTCTCTTTCTATCATAATTTCCTGTTTATACCGCAACTTCTCCGAACAAAATGGCTGCACGAAAAGTTTTGATTGTTGGCGCAAGTGGTGGTGTTGGAGGCGCCCTCCTCAAGCAACTTCTCTCCACATCTAACCCACCATCGATCCGAGTCTCGACTCGCAGTCTCGGCAAAGCAACTTTCCCCTCCACCGTCGAAGTCGTACAAGGTGATCTCGAAGACCCTTCTTCCTACCCCAGACTCTTGAAAGGCATTGACCGAGTCTTCATGTATGCCAATTCCCAAGCTCCACTTCAGCAGCTCCTTTCGGCAGCAAAAGACGGCGGCGTGCAGTACATTGTCTTGCTCTCGTCCATGACGGTCGAATTCGCTCCCGAGAGCAGCATCGGCAAGAAGCATCTTACAATCGAAGACGCAGTTAAGGAGTCCGGAATTGCATATACTTTCCTTCGGCCACGCAATTCTGCTTCCAATTCGCGTTTGTTCTGGGCTCCGATAGTCGAGAAGACGGCCAAGCTGTGGATTACATTTCCAAATTCTCATACTGCTCCAGTGTCGGAGCATGACATTGTTAGTGAGACTGTGGTTTTTATATCTATTCAATTTCCAAGTCGAGAGACTGCTTCAAGTCGCTCTAATCGTTACTTGCAACTGTATCTTTGAACAGTATTAAAATTGAAGTCTTGATCACAGGCTGCTGTAGCCCTCGTGGCTCTCACCACCGACAATCTCCGTAACCAGGCCGTACCACTCTGTGGACCCGTCTCAATGAGCCAACAGGAGCAAGTAGAAGCCATCAATCGTCTCCGGGAACGAGAAGGCAAGAAGCTGATCGAGCTGATCATACTTTCTCCCGAGGAGTGGAAAGCAAACATGATGAAGTGGAGGAAAGATGATTTTGATCCCGTGTTCGCTGATCAGCTGCTTGCTTGGTGGAAGGAGAATGATGAGAAGCCGGAATTGATTCAGTCTTCGGAGCGTGTCACGGGGTTACCGTCGCAGTCGTATGAGGAGTGGCTTGAATTGAATAAGGATGCTTTCTTGAAAGACTAAAGGAAATTAGGATTGGCTGTGAGAAATGGAGGGTTCAGGCACGTGACTGTACAACTTGGGCGCATGCAGGTGGTGGCCAATTATCTTTGATGGAAAGGAGTTGAGAATCTGTTTGAGATTACTACGGAACTTACTTGTAATATGTGATTCCGACTTTGAAAAGCGCTCGTAGTTTTGTCGTTACCTTCAGCACGAAATAGGTTCGCTTTAAATCAATCACTCACACCTCTCAGAGCAATAGATTGCCAACTCTACTTTCACAAAGGTCTCGGAATGAATCATTTAAAAGTGCCTTATCTCATAGCTAGCTAGCTAGGTAGGTATGTAGCTTTATTCGCTACCTCCCCAAATAGCCCCTTTTCTCTCACGTGGTCCTGGTAGTAATCCACCCGCGCGGCTCAACGGCAAAAGCACATCATCCCGGCCCTCAATTAGTAATTCACATTCACCCAAGCTTAAGACCGACACTTAACTCCCACCTTTCAACCCCACCATCATCATCAACAATATCAATATCAATATCGTCATCATGGCCGTCGAAGGCGATGCAGAAAACCAAACAAATGTCAACGAAGAGACGCCTCTTCTCCCCGAGCAGCAGCAGCAGCAGCAGCAGCAGCAGCAGCTGGATCAACAATCCAACGAAGAAGATGACGAGGAGCCAAAACGAACCTCGCAGACGAGCTGGTATCTCTGGAGGATATTCTGGTTCATCGTCGCAGCACTCGTCCTCGCTGTCTTCATCAAAGGCTGGATAGATGCTGGTGGCGATGTTGATGTGCGTGATAGCGAAGTAATCGACTTTTTGTCTAGCTGATGTTGGTGATGTAGTTTGATCTAAAACGTACGTTGATGCGAGCTCTTGGGGGTGGCCTGAGTGGTGCTGCGGCTATGGTTCTGCAAGTTTTGCTTCTTATGGTAATGATGCCTCGTTGTTTTCTCGTGCTGTTCGGGGCTGAAAGTTGGGCAGCCGCTTCGCACGATTATGAATTATCAGTACCGCTTCGGGACTTCTTTCACTGCGGCGACGAGGACGCTTTATCAAGATGGAGGGCTAGGGCGATATTATCAAGGCATTGGAGCTGCATTGATTCAAGGTAAGTGTTGATTATCTTCCAAACTCGAACTTGCTAATCCAACTTTGTAGGACCTGTCTCAAGATTCGGAGACACAGCAGCTAATGCTGGAATACTTGCTTTGTTGCAATCGAATTCTTACTTGAAAAACTTACCTTCACCTATTAAGACGATATTTGCATCGCTTTGGTATATGCTCTTCATTCTCTTATGGTTATACCCTGGTTTATTGTTCACGAGCTGATCTAAAACGTGCGAAGTGCTGCCGCCTTCCGAATGATTCTCACCCCGATCGACACTCTGAAGACCACACTTCAAGTGCAGGGTGCGAGTGGGACAGCCTTACTCCGCCAACGAATCAAGACGAATGGAATCGGAAGTTTATGGTGGGGTGCAATTGCCACAGCAGCTGCAACTTTTGTTGGGCATTACCCTTGGTTTGCGACTGTACGTTATCTTCTTCCTATTCCTCACATGATATGCTTATTATAGTAGTACAATTTTCTCATGGAAAATATCCCCGAGCCACCTCATCATCCGCTGATCGTATGGCTACTCCGTCTGGCATTCATCGGATTCGTCGCATCTATCGTTTCCGACTCAGTCTCCAATTCCCTCAGAGTTTTGAAGACCTATCGCCAGGTCAATGACTCGAAAGTGTCATATTGTAAGATTCTCCTTCCCACCTTTCAAAACTTGATTTCCTGACTATCCATAGCCGAGGCTGCGAGATTGGTGATCCTGGAAGATGGCATTACAGGCCTGCTTGGACGTGGACTCAAGACCCGAATCCTGTGCAATGGACTTCAGGGATTACTGTTCTCGATTTTGTGGAAACTGTTCTTGGATTTGTGAGTTCTTCCACTTTCACTGGGGTGAGATAATTTGGACTAATTAAGGATTTATTTAGTTGGGACAAGAAAACGGGTGCTCAGAAGATGAATATTGGGTCTTTTGGTTGGTGAGCAATATCTCAACGGATTCAATGAGCCTAAATTTGGTAGGCCTAGAAGGGTAATGGAACGTGTTATTTTCGTCCACAAGTCGGATTGACGTTTAGAACTTGAAATCATAAAAGGCATACCTGGGTATACAGTCAGCGAGGTATATATGAAGATAGATCATTACTTAATGATATCTGCGAGCTTCAGCTGCTGAAAGAGCAGGCGATGAAGATAGCGGGGTAAAAAGCGGGGTAATATGAGTCGATGCCTAAAACCCGACTTATTCATTTTTCAATCTCCGTAAGTTGAACACTACTTAAAAAGCAAATCAAATTGGAACACTTGGAAAGACTTCTCGTGAATGTTGTGTTATACTACTGGCTTTGAGGAATTCCAAAGCTATCAATGTCTGGATTGTGGAATAATCTTTGGGGCAATTCATTATTTGTGATTCCTTCCACTTTCAGATTATCAGCGTTAGCCCTACACAAAGTGTAAGTTGCGGACTTTAAAGCTTGTTATGTACTGTCCTGTTCTCCACACATGTGCTTAGTTCATTGTGAGACAGAGACTCACCACTATCAGGATGAAAGAACCGACAATAATAGATACAAGTTGACAACAAACGCAATCTTCACAAGAATCAGCAACAGACCCTCTCTTCCGCAAGAAGACAGAACAATTGCAGCAGACTCAGGCTCGAGTTACAATTCTCTCCAAGCACCCCACGCGCCCGACATGATTTTGAAGCAATTTCGTTGATCTCAAACATGGAGAAACTTTCGACCGACAAGAAGTCTACATACCTAATGGGTCGGGGAGATATTCTGCCTTGAACCAGTGAATCAGAAGTGATGTGAAACAAAGTTGATCCGTGTGAGGGTGAATAGTGCCTAGCAAGTCGTTGGAAGTCAGTCAGCGGAAAGATGAAAAAGGGTGAGGGGAGATTGTATAAATATCACCTTTCACGCCCTTTTGACTTTCCGTGTTCTCCTAACTATCGTCTTGGTACTGTGATCAAGAAAAGGAAGTACCAAGGCGTAGACTTTGTTGTGGGAGATTAGCTGGTGTCTTTGTGATTTTGTTGTTTAGACGTGTTACTTGATCATGTCTGCAAGAAAAAGTCTTATCATCGTCAAACAGAAAAATGCAGCGTTGACAATAGACCAGAAGTTGACAACAGATAAATAGTCAACAACAATTCCCACGTTATGTCGAATCCGCAACAATCCTTGCCCTTTGCACAAGCAACGCTTATCCAAAATGACCTCTCACATCCACAATAAAAGCTAAACACTCACAGTCCAGCTCCAATGTATTCTCCGTGCCTTGACTGTTTCAGTGATTGCCGAAAAAGGTAGAACTAGGGAGAGGGAAAGTTTATATATGTAAGTCTACCGGAACTCTCTGGGTTTTATACAAGAACATATGTCTTTGCAAATAAGAATAATCGATCAAACACTCATAACTTCACGCCCCAGCTCCAATGTTCCCTCGGCGCCGTCAACAACCTCTTCATATCCAACACCCCCGCCCCTCTCGGCCCATCATGAATCAACCCCGCCTCAACAGCTCTCATCGCCCACATCACAGCCCTCCACTCCATCCCCTTCGCCGCATACGCCAACGCAGCCACTCGATACGCATCCACAATACTAGCATACAACCTCTCCTGCTCAAACAACCCCACCAACAACTCCGCTATCTCCGGACTCCCACCCACTTTCGCTCCCTTCTTCCCCTTCCCCTCCACCTTTAAATCCAGATCCCCAAACATCTTCATCAACTCATTAATCCTCACAATCCTCCTATTACTCTCCCTCACGAACTGTACTCCCTGACTACACAATGAACAGCTACACTCAAACCCCCAACTCCGCTTGATAGCCGCTCGACGCTTCAACCTCGTCTGCAGCGGATCCACATACGTGATCGTGATTTCTTCGCCTGCGTATATCCGTCGCGCCGCATGCGTATAATGGACCAGCGTCCGTGGATCAAAATAATACATCGCATTGGGGCGACAATCGTGGTTCAGTCTCGCCGTCTCGGGGATCACGATCGAGTGTTCTTGGTTGTTGAAATCCTCGCCGAACGTATTGGTGTATATTCTTTCAATGTACGGTTCCTCGGTAACATTGTGCGCTGCCATGGCGAGGAACAGAGAGCGGGTGGGAGGAGGTAGTTGGTTGATGGCGAGATGCATGAGAGGGGCGTAGTGGGTGGGGTACAGGGCGTGGCCTTTGGTTACGGCGTCGTTGTGGAAGATTGCTATTGCGGGGTGGGATTTGATGAGGTCTCCTCGTTCGATGGTGCGGTTTGCTATTAGGCCCATGCCGCGGCCGGGGATGGCGGATACGACGAAGGGAGGATCGCGATGGTCGTTTTCGGAGAGGGGGGAGAGGTGCGGTGTTTTGGTGTGGAAGGCTGGGAGGCGGGAAAGGACTCTTGCGGTGGAGGGGGTAGTGAGGATTGTTATGCCGCGGTTGGCGTGGAAGGTTTGCGAGGTGAAGACGCAGAATTTTTTGGTGGTGTTTGTTGTGCATGTTGGGTAGATGGTCCATGGTGAGATGGGATCTGCTGTTTGTACTGAAGATGTGTTTTGAGTAGGGTGGTGATTATCATGTGCGCAGATACCAGGATGAAGATGCTCTGTCACTTGGATAGAGAAATTATCTCGTATAGGGCAAGTTGCTTGTTCTGCATTCAAAAATTGTTCCAGTTGTAATCTGTCGTCAAGTTCGATACGAGGAGTTGTCAGATCAAAAGATCCGGCCTGAACGACAGAGCAGAGGGCCAACGAGAATAAAGCAGAGGATAACATTACGAGATGATAGTGGAGAACATGAATGACTAGATGAAATGAATGCATCAAAGACCAAAGCCAAGTCGTGCCCATCTTTATGGACAAATCCATTTGGAGTCCAGACCTTGCTTTTTGGTGATTCCAGTGACATCGTATCAGACCTTCAACCTGTGAGTCTGTTTCATTAAATGAGAAAATAAGCTCCGACGACAAGAAAGCCAAGACATGACACGGTTTGGCTTTCATCTGATCATACTGGCAATGCGGACATCGAGGGAAACAAGAATTTGAGGGCAAGAAAGTTTCAACATTCATATCAGCGAGGTCCGATCTCAGGGGTAGTCCTTTCGAATGCTCAGCTTGCGAAGGCGAAGAAAGGGATATCCTAGAGGATCCTTCTTACGCTGGACGATATTCAGCGCGCTTGAGTTGCGAGTCGGGACCGATGGCCTGTGGGTCGTGCCGTTTCAGAAGCAGCGCATCCGAATCTAGACGGTCGGAACCGCATTTGAGAGGTAGCAAGCAATGCGGAGATTCATGAATCGAATGAGACAAAACAAAAGAGAGAGAGAGAGAGAGAGAGAGAGATGAATTCGAATGAAGACATAAAAGAAATGCTAAGACGATGATGTGCCGCTAGTAGTGCTTACAGCCGGGAAATATAGAAAACAATTTGATTGGCCACTGATGATAAAAAGCGGGCGATCCCATCTCTCTCTCATTAGTGGTGCGGCACAGCCTCATGAACTTCATACTCAACAGCTCAGCCCTACGGTATGCATATCCATCGCGAACACCTCACTCGGCGTACCTGACCTCTCGCATGAGCAAGCTACGAAAGCCACAGTGACACCTCGAATTCTACTACTCTAGCGTCATGCCATCGTCGTCTCAGAGTCCTAACAATCAAAGCGTCAACGCCACCCTTAGCTCCAACAATCATATGACTGGGACAACAAATAAGTCCACAGAAGAGATTGCTCAGTCTGATAGCTTAGGAAGTCGGCCTAAGAGAGTGAAGGTTTATCCTGAGCTATCTAACAGGATCCGAGCAAAAAGGCCAAAAGCTCGGACAGGGTGCAAGACATGCAAGTAAGTTGTCGAGTCCCCATTCTGAGATGTAAGCTTAGATCTGGCAGAATTCGTCGCGTCAAGTGTGGGGAGGAGAGACCAGGCTGCCTCAAATGTCAAAAGGTCGGCGTAACCTGTGGCGGGTATGAAATATCTCAACCGCGCACCAGAACCATCGTTGTCAACAGCGCCAAACCCCTCCTACCACGAGTAACCTGCAAAATACCACGTTTCTCTCTGCCCAGCAACAAATTGTTCAATGGCGAAGTCGAGTATCAGTATTTCCTGTATTTTCGGGACGAAGTTGCATTTGATATTTCCGGACCTGTCCCAGAGGAAATTTGGAATTATGTTATACTGCAGGCAACAAACGAGACAACAGCCCTTCGCAACCTTACCATCGCATTAGCAGCTTTGAGTAAATCGAAATCACGCCCAGAATCAGCAATTACCCATCACGCATTCGCCATCAGCCATTATGGCAAAGCACTCTATGAGCTACGCCAAATTATCGCTGCTGGTGATGAGAGTGCAGTTCGCATCAGTCTCATCGCTTCACTACTCATCTTCTGCTTCGAAAACATTCAAGGCAGTTACGACCAAGCTGTTGCGCAACTTCGAAGTGCGTTGCGAATGATGAGGAAGCGTCTTTGGACTGATCAGTTCTTCTATTCTCGCCTAAGAAGTATCGCCTCAATGCCAGGACTCGAAGACGACATCCTGGATGCTTTCATCCAACTCGACAATGGGCTCAGGTCAATGGTGACGGATCCTACGGAGGCAAGGACTAGTCTCCTGGGAATACGGTACCTGGACGACGATTTCGCCATGCCCCGCGTATTCCGGGACATCAAAGAAGCAAAAAATCATCTTGTACACCTACAGTACAAAGCTATGCCGTACTTGTCCCACATGTCGGATGCATTCATGTATGGCGATTCATACAATCATGCTCCTCCAAGGAGCTCGTTCGACGAGCTCATGATCCATATGCAATGTTGGACGAGAGCTTTCAAGCCTTTACTCGGTGATGCCACCAGACAAGGTAGCTTAGATTTCATTGCGGCCGCCGCACAACGTACGGTTGGTGTAGCTACAATTCTTGCATTGCAGAGAATCTTCCTTGGTGCAGGAGGAGCTAGCAATCCTGGCCTTTTCGTTCCCGAAGCATTAGAAATCGTAGATTTGTCTCGACGAATCTCGGAAAACCAATGCTTCAAGAAGGCTTTCGTTCTGGACTGCGGCGTTGTTGCATCGCTCTTTGTTGTCATCACGATTTGTAGGACAAGGCATATCAGAGAGGAAGCTATTGAGGTTCTTGAGTCCTGTGGGGAGAGAATGGAGATCACGTGGAACGCTGCATCGATGGCTAAGGTTGGGAGGGAGCTTCTGGAAGCTGAGGATAAAGCTCTCTTGATGCACCTGAGCCATCAAGATTGAGCGAGAGAATTCGATGTGTAGAGAACGTCACTTCTCCCCAGGTTATAAAGGCGCCTCGGGACAAGCTCAAGGCGGAACGTCGAAACCGAAGTGCTTGTTTTCAAAAAGTTGAGTTGAACAACCCTCCAGGTCCCTTGTAGGGTTGCTAGTTTGAGTAGGTAGTGAAAGTAGAGGGTTTAAAATAGAGATTTAAATAAGGTACAGCGCTGGAGCGAGAGTACTGAGCTGGAGTGAGAGTCTACTCAGAGCCAAGTAGAGTAGATAATATTTAGAACATGATATTTCTTTTCTTTAAGCAAGTATATCAAGAGTGAAAGTGAAGTGAAAGCGAAATGAGAGTGAAGTGAGGTAGAATTTAAGCTTAAAAGCTACATTACATTTTCCTAGAAAATCGATCCCCATCCGCGGAACAACGGTAATACGGCGCGACCACCGCCGCCTGCCCTAAAGAGTAGGAGGGGGAGGAGCGGGGGGCCAAGGACAAATTAAGTAAATAAGGAAGGACTTCGTTTTCGAATCAATTACCCTCACGTGACTTATGTCCCACTTCTTGTTGCCCGGCTGTTGGACAGCATACAGGTGCTCAAGACAACATGATGCGTATATGTTCAACAGACCCCAGTATAGCCTCCATGCTGCAGATTTATATACCTACCTAGGTACAACCTCCTTGTCATGCCACATGCTCTAGCGCCTCGCTAAAAGGATAAAAGGGGCACAGTAGGTATCTTAGGCAGCAACCTCGTATTCTTCACAAGACACAAGATTCAACACTAATAAGACTTCCAAGAACCGACCTCTAAATCAACGACCTGTTTTCACCGTTATGGCAGACCTGACTTCTCTTCCCACAGAGATTCTCCGAAACATCATGTCATATGTCGATAAAGACATACGCCATCTCCTGAATTGCACCCTTGCCACTCGCAAGCTCTCGGAAGTCGCTCAACCGCAACTGTACAAAAATATTTACCTGACTTATCATAATCGCAATAAAAAGGACAATGCCAAGACTGCGCAAAGACAAGCTCGACTGTTACGTTCTCTTGCAGAGTACTCTCTTTCTTCCTCGAGCACATCTTGATCTTTCTGACCATCAAAATAGAAATCCAAAATTGGGAGCTCTCGTTCGGACGTTCAAGACTCCACAATCACCAAAATACGAAAGACCACAGCAGCTCGCCTCGGATGTCGACGAATCAGTCTTCATAAGCGCAGCAAAGAACATGATCAACCTAACCAAAGCCAAGTTGACTCCGAGTCCAATTTCAGATTACATTCTCGCAAACCTACAATCATATCCCCGTCTCACAGATCTCGAGATTTCAGGCTTCAAACCAGAAGAGCATATCTGGGCCTTGGCTCCAACCTCTTTGACGAGTCTGAAATGGCAAGTCCCATTTGATTGGGAAGATGACGCCCATCCATTCTCTACCGCAAAGTTCCTGTTGAATGTAACAGAAGCCACATGTCCCAACTTGCGAGCCCTAGACGTCACGGTTCGAGATTCCGGCAAATCATTGGTATTTTCGAAAGTTGATGCCGGGGGAGCTCAAATCTATCACGCCCCTGCATCTCCAAAGTCAGGCTTGCCTCAACTCCGTCATTTCGGATTCCACTATCAAGATAACCGCAGTCCAGTTACCACAAAAGAATCCCTGCTCTCCGTCTTCAAAACATACCACACATCCTTGACATCCGTCTCCGTACCAGTCGATTGCGAATACTACAACCGAACCACCCTCGATTACCTTCTAAAAATCGGCTCCATCTTACCCTCACTCACCTCCCTCGCTCTCACCGAAGCTCATTCAATCTATTTCCGGGGCCCGGATCCCAATGACAAGTTATCCGGATCAGATTTCTACGAAGCCCTCACGTCAGGATTCGTGGAACTTGGAATCGAGCTAGAGAGATTCTCGGCGCCGTGTATAGGAACGCCGTTCTCAGAGAGGTTAGGGAGAGCATTTGGTGCTTGGAAAAATCTTCATTTCCTACAAGTTGGAGATATCGCTAATGGCCACGCTCCATTCCAAGAGGGGGGCAGACTACTTGACTTTGCGAACTATGCTCCTGTGAGTGTCCGTCATTCTTGTCATTGAAATCAGGCACTGACGCAAAACCAGCAAATCCTTGCATTCATCACGGCTCTCCCGCCAAAACTCCTGTCACTTTACATAGAGATCAACGGACGAGAGTTGACGATAGAGGATGACGATGACTTTTCCTCCATCGATAGCCTCGGGCCTGAGGCGTTTAGCACCCTTCGACATCTTCACCCTCTCGATATCCACGCTTGGATCTACAACGCTGATGGCGATCTAATTGACATCCCTGAAAAAGGCATGTTTTGGCGTCGTCTGCCATCACGAGAAACCCCATGCTCGATAGAAGGATGTACGACAAAACAATTATCGACCTCAAGAATGGATGCCATCTACCAACACCGTGATCTCGCTGTCTCGCACAGAGTTGAAGTGCTAGAAGCTAAGCCGGGAAAATTGTTTGAAGGTATAGATGCGGAAGAAGCTTGGTGTGGTGGGTTGGTACGAAAGCCGCCAGCGAAGAGGAGGGGGACTCAAAGAGGGTGGCAGGGTGAGAAAGGGGTAGACTTTTCGTGGCCTTTTTATGAGGGTAGAATTTCTGCTTATCCTATGTTCAGGACTAGGTTCTGGAACTTGTGACGATTGCAGGCTGGGAAACTGAAATGGTAATGCAAATCATATGTTAAGAATCTATCTCTTATCCTTTATTGGAAGTCTCAGACGACGATTCTTCCTTTTCACTTCCAATGCGATGAGTTAGCGTCGTCGCCCTGCTCAGGCGCTACTCACTCTCGCCTCACCCTCTTGCTCAGGTTGCTTAGGCTACTCAGTCACGTTCCTGCTCTCGCTTCTCATAACCTATTATACCTACCGTGCGAAAGTTGTCAATACTACGCGACTATG
Organism: Mollisia scopiformis; assembly: GCF_001500285.1. NCBI lineage: Eukaryota > Fungi > Ascomycota > Leotiomycetes > Helotiales > Mollisiaceae > Mollisia > Mollisia scopiformis. The sequence continues at coordinate 294,544 of NW_017263611.1, forward strand.
TTTAGGGGGACCAAGTCGGCTCCTAGGGAACCCAAACAGGAATTCCCTAAAAATTTCATCGTTTGATTGCAAGGCAGATTCTTTTCGCAACATGGCGTGGCCCTGGCTCTTTCCAAGCCCTCGCGTCCCGCAATTGCAAGATAGATTCTTCTCGCAACGTAACGTGACCCCACATTTGGTGTAAAGCTTGCATCAACACATAATTGTGTTTCCCAATTGTGGATACGTGTAATATGGAAAATAAAGACACAAAACAACTATAATTCATTTGGATAAGAGAATGAACAATCTGGCCCGCTTTCTACTATAAACAACAGGAAATAAAACAACGATCTCTTTAGCTACTATGTCCTCTCAGTGTAGCAACACTCCTAGAGACTACCAATACGCTCGTCCTCCCGCGATGACTCAACTACTTTTAAGATGTAGGAATCCCACACATCTTCGCACAATCATTCATCAGCTCCGCAAACGCATCAGGAATATGTCCCTTCAGCGCATCCAACTGAGCGGCTCCAAGACTCTCCGAGTTCCCTACAGCAGTCTCAAGCACATCATCAAACCCAACCGAGAAAAATGTATTCGCGATCTGGATTCTTCCACTGTCGTTATTGTCAAAAGCGGCTGCGAAAACGGCTGGCTCGCAGGTGGGGTTGAACTGGAAATGGACTTGGCCTTGGGGGAATAGCATCCTGGTGAAGTTGGTGAGCGTAGCGGTGACCATAGGAATGGGAATGGTGCCATTAAGAGTGGCGTTGATGACACCGGTGTTGTCGGGGATTTCTTCGAGCATCAGACCCCCGATAAGGGTGCCATCGACGACAGTTAGGAACTCGTTGGCGCGGGGGTGCGAGTGTGGGACGTTGAGGCCGCAGGCGTCAACGAAGCCAATTGCGGCGCTGACTGTGATATTGCATCATTAGCCTACCTCCTTGGAGAGAAAGAGACAGTCTTCTTAAGACATGCTTTCAGCTAACGACCGAGTATACACTGAAGGGAGTAGGAACTAAGAAATAGGGAGATTACCTTTTGTTCCAATAAGAGCAGGGAAGTTGTCAACAGAGTTTAGGACGATCTCGCCGCCAGTTGGGGCACGGTGGGTAACGTTCACGAATTGGAACGTGATGTTGGTGGCATCAGGGGGGTTGGTGAACAGGATATTCTCGCGATCGATCTCGGAAGGGGCAAGAATGAGGGCTTCTTGGATTGCTTTGATTTCAGCTGGAGAAGCCGTGAATGGGGTGGAAGCTGGCAATGGGGTTGTGGAAGTGGATGATGTCCAGCGGCTTTCCAATGGAGATGCTGCTGCAGTACTTATGAGGAACGGCCCAAGGGCTAGAAAAAGAAGGGTCTTGAACATTTGGTAGAATATTTTGAGTCGATGCTTAGGATGGATCTCAGGATGGGGGAATGAATGCTTTGTGAAGGAGTGTCACAGAGGGATTCTGGAGGCCTATATATACAGCAAAAAACGAGTGCAGACGAGATGTACGCCTCTTCCAACATTAGATTTTGGGCGAATTGTCATGAACGTCTCACAACTTATGTGAGAAGTCTCAGTTGACCATTTTCCTCTGCACTTTGTCCTCACGATGACTACACGCCTAAGATCATGAGAACACTTGAGAACCCAGTATACAGGATAGATGATTCGTATGGGATACGAGGAACATTCTCCGTCCAAAGAAAGCATCAGGCGAGAATCGAAGGAACAGAGAATATAGTCTTCTGATGACCTAGGAATTTGTGAACTCTTGGGATGCGTTCGGCCGTCGCTAAACACCTGAACACAAGACAAGGATCGGGAGCTGTCAGCATATTATCATAACTTTCCTCGGATTCACAAGCCAACGTTTGACGAATCAAGATCGACAAGCTTTTTTTTTGTCTCCCACATTTATCAAGGGTTCACCAGTAATTTACTCCATTATTTTACAAGAATACTATATAGACGTAGCACCTTAAGAACTTCATCTTAACGGGCCAAAAATTAGACGCTAAGTTTGGTGATCTAAGGACCCCAAAAAATATAGAGATATATCTGCGATATTGTAAATTCCGGTTTCGTTGCAACATCATTGAATGCACTGCCTCTCTCCTCAAGTTTGGTAGTGTGGTAAGCGCTGTCCACACAGCAACTCAACGACACCCCTAAGAGCAACGTTGCCACTAACAGGATCACAAGAAATTGATTTTGTCTGACATGAGCCTCACGACGGAAAAGGCCTTTGGTGGTTTGAAAATATATGCAGAAGACAGGACAGGCGGTGGCTCAATGACCGCGGCTCATATCGAACCACGCGGCTAATGATTACAAAAAGCTTTCTTATATCGGAAAGCACCGGTGCAATAAATATGACTTAAGATAATGATCACGGCTTAACCACCTCATCCAATTCACGCGAGACCTTACTGTATTTTATCAATGACTGGTCACGACTCTTACAACACCTATCAAGTTGTCCTACTGAGCGACGTCCTAAATAGCTGGACGGTCTTGACTTTGAGCCTAGGTCTCTTCGCACGCAGTACTTGGTCTACGCGCCATTACTGCATTCATAGTCGTAGTCAAATTCAGTCGCAGTCAGGGCGAAAGTGGTTTGAACAACTTAATTAATATCATCTGAAGACTACAGGCTCCATTTTACTTAATAAATCGCCGTTTTCCTTGAAATAAATTTTGATAAAATTTTTTTTTTGGAAAAAACTCTAAACATTAAATATTTTATAAATTCCCCGTTTTTAGCCCGAATCGATTATAGAAAAAACTTAACGAAATAACTTGGCTCCGGCAAAGACTCTTGATAAATGTAATAAAGGAGCGAAAACGGCCATCGTCACGATATCTTTGATGACTATATTACAGGTAACAGGATTTTCAAAAATCTATATGTAGACAACATAGGAACTGTAACCGATTCTCGAGGGGTCCAGAAAGGGAGCCCCTTAAGCGTGATCCAGCTGACTTACTAGCGTGCTCAGGACTTGGGGCTCGGCTTAGGTTAGAGCAGCGACTGCTTAGGTTTAGAGATGGAAGCGGACTTTGGTAGGCTCAATTGTCGTCTGAGACTTTAGAGGAAGAACTGCGAAGGTCAAAGGGACTTGTTGTGTACTGCATGCCCCTTGACAGTCTATCCTCAAAGAAAAGCTATGTACAGTAAACTTTATAAAAAAACCATCCTGCTGCGACTAAGGCACGTATATCCCTAGCTCAAATCGTACTTGTACGACTAGATCCTTGCAGCTGGTGCCATGTTCTGAATGACCACCGGTGTACTGTTATCAAGTGTATCATCTGGTTCATTCCATACCAGGCTCCAGACACCATCCATATCTGTCTCAGTAGCCCAGAAATTGGCCAGCAGCGTCCCATCGCTCGCTTTCCAGTAGATATCTGTACCCAGGAAGCGGAAGCCGGTGGTGGTAGCTGCTGTGGTATCGGTATCGTTGGTTGTGAAGCCCGGCTGCGCAATAGCATCGGTTGAGGTATCGATGTAGAGCTTCGGGTTCCCAGTGATTGTTCCGGACCCTCCTGCGGTAGTGTTCTTCTGGGGATATAGGCTGGTGTCGTTCATGGTGACTATGAATTAGCGGGCTGTGATGTATCCGTCTGCCTCGACTTACAAGTGATGTTCGTGCCACCGAGATCGCTAGGGATTTGATAACCGATATATGCCAACGCTTGCGCTGTTCAGCAAAACACCTTTTTAGGTCGATATGGAGTACTAACAGTTCATATAGAACACCGGTAAACCGCTGATGTTCGTGCCGTAGGCATACAGAGTAAAATCGGCATTGATCGTGTTGAAAAATTGGACCAAGACAAGCCAAAAATTGAGAGGGACCAATTTCTTCGAAACCATGATGAATATTGGAGATCGAAAGTAAGGAACTAATCCAAAAGGGTACGAACAGCTTAAAAACCGAAGACCTCCAACGGTGACTTTCGCAACTTATAAGAATGCCCAAAAGGCGACAGGAAATTGCCTTCGGTCGTAAGCAAATCCATTTCCAAGCTTGCGTAAGACGACCTCTATAGCTGAAAGATCTAAGCACTGTTCGCCACCATCGGCAGGTTCTTGAACGGCTCATGACCAATCTCATCCGATCTTCATCCCAACCTTTAACCTAGACTCTAAACTATACTGACTTTCCTGGTGATTAAAATAAAAAGTCAAAACACGGACGCGTATGATTGTCGTTCATGGCAGGCATAACAATTATTTGGTCAGTGGACTTCGGTCCCGAAAGATTGAAGTTGCCGAAAACTCTCAAAGCCGTGGTCTAGTAAAGGGGTGATGGATTTGGAGGTAGTAAAGATCCTTTCAGCAGGGAATCGATCCCTGTGAGCTACATTCCAATGAAAGATTTGTCCTCAACCTTGCTTATTTAACGAAATACGAAGATTATGAAAATCAACTGTCGAATTCATTGATCTGACCCTGGTTTTTTCGCAAGGAAATGCTTCTAATAGACATGAGCCGTTTGTCCCTTGCCCTAGTCGTGACGACGACTCCCGAGGGCCTGTGCGCTCCGAAGTCTGGGGTTCGGGAATTTACTCCTGGAGCCCTGCAACTGTGTGGCCCGTTCATACCATCAAGGTTCTTCCCGTGCCTGTTCCTAGTTACTGCAGATCGAATTTCGGTATCTGTTCATTATCGCCGATCTGAACTATTGGTACACAAAACTGGCGCTTTTGTGGATCCAACGACAGCAGGGAGGGACCACACGTCAGCTTCAAGACGAGGGAGTCTCTATCTTTCCAGTTTCTCAAGAGTTGCGATTGGTTATTGTTGATGGACTTCAAGAGCAGCGAGCTGCGGTACAAGGTCGCTTACATTGCAAGTTCCTTTCCAAGCTGTAGATTATAATTAGATCCGGATGTTCACTACCGAAGAAGAACAGTCCTCGAGAGACTATTGCCACATCATCACGTTGCATTGGTTATCCGCAAAATATATTGCTGAAGAGGTGGGCTTTGGGGCTCAGGGCCTCAATAGTGGAGCAGTGTTATCTCGAGTGCAGCTTCAGACAGAATACACGTTCTTTGAACATGCATTGGGAGATGGAAACACCATCGCCACGGGACACATTCTGCAGGCCATCAACGTGTCCTGGTACGAGCCACGACTCGTGTCTGCTCAATCAAGCATTCTGGGAGAGAACCAGGCTGATGAAACTAAGCACTAATATATAACTACAAAGAGAAACTTTCCTCGGTCTTTTGACACCATCTTCTCATCCTTTCCTTTCAGCTCCATTGGCCGTTTATTCGAAAGTTTACGATGTTGTTTTCAGGCCTTTCCTGCTTCGCTCTTTACTTGTTTGCTTCTTCAACCATCGCTGCTCCCCATGAGAAGCGCGAAGGTCTTGACAAACGCCAAAGTTGTACTAACTCTGCGACCGATAGGAGCTGTTGGGGAGATTATGATCTATCAACCAATTGGTATGATACAGTCCCTGATACGGGAGTTATACGCGAGGTAAGGCTACGATCTGTACGCAAAGGATGTGCTAATGTTGTTAGTATTGGTTGGAACTTGTGAATACTACCCTTGCTCCAGATGGTGTGGAAAGAGTTGTCTTGACGGTCAATGGCACATTGCCGGGTCCAACAATTGAAGCCGACTGGGGCGATACAGTTGTTGTCCACGGTAAGTCTATCCCCAAATTCCCGTGCTCGATGTTTTTGTAAAATTTCTGGAGCTGGGAGCTGCTCAAGAGCCAAGCCGTCTAAGTGTCCAATCTAAGCCCCGATTACTCAACTCCTCTATGATTTTCCAGCATATATAGAGCTAACTACATGGATAGTGACGAATGGTCTCACCAATAATGGGACTACTATCCACTTCCACGGTATTCGTCAGAATAACACAATTCAGAATGACGGGGTCGCATCGGTCACACAGTGTCCTGTTGCACCCGGCGATAGCTATACCTATACTTGGAGAGCAACGCAATATGGATATTCATGGTATCACAGTCATTACTCTCTTCAAGCTTGGGACGGTGTTTTTGGTGCTATACACATCAACGGCCCCACATCAGCAAACTACGACGTTGATCTTGGAAATCTTTTCATTCAAGATTGGTCACACACTACTGCATCTTCGCTTTTCGAGTACGACGAGACTGTTGGGCCACCTACACTGACCACTGGCCTGATCAATGGTACCAACATGTACGGCACTCTTGGCTCTTATTACGAGCAGACCTTTGTTTCGGATACTAGCTATAAATTTGGCATTGTCAATGTGGCCATTGATACCTTCTTCAAGTTTTCCATCGATAATCATACAATGACAGTGGTCGCCATGGACTTTGTTCCCATTGAGCCATTCGAAACCACAATCTTGAGCATGGGAATTGGTATGATTTCCCCTGCTACTCAAAAGCCCCACTAACAGATGCCTCTGCAGCTCAACGATACGATGTTATCATCAATGCTACGGAGCCGGTCGGCAACTACTGGATGCGAGCTATTCCACAGGTCACATGTAGTAGCAATGACAACGTGGATGGTATCCTCGGAATCATTCGGTACGATTCAACTAGCACAGCGGACCCAACCACGACCGGATACACGTATACAGATTCCTGTGATGATATACCTCTCGCATCTCTAGTGCCTTATCTACCCCTCGATGTCGGCGATGCAGACATTACGGAAGACTTAGATATTACCGTTGCCGAGAGCGCTTCAGGTATCATCTATTGGTATGTTTCCAATAGCACTTTTGATCTTGACTGGTCCGATCCAACCTTGATGCAAGTCTACGATAACGCTACAACATTTGGTGTCTCGGAAAATGTGTATGAAGTCGCAGCTCAGGGGCAATGGACATACGTTATCTTGGAGCAGACTTCGGGAGCTGCTCATCCCATACATCTTCATGGTATGTTATAGAATCGTCTGGCGTTTACTATAAATTACTGACCACCGACGGATTTCCAGGCCATGATTTTTATGTTCTCGCTTCAGGAGTAGGAACCTATGCTAGTGCAGCACCAACACTCATCACGACGAATCCTCCTCGACGAGATGTGACAATGCTTCCGCCTGAGGGATACTTGGTCATCGCTTTCCTAGCCGATAATCCTGGGACATGGCTGATGCATTGCCACATTGGATGGCACCAGAGTCTCGGTCTTGACCTACAATTCGTTGCACAACGTTCGCAGATTGATGCTTTGGTTGATGGAGCTGTGCTGAACGATACTTGCGGTGGCTGGGATGCTTACTTGACTTTGACAGACCTGAGACAAGATGACGATGGAGTGTAGATACTGTTAGAAAACCTTTCAATTTGGGGATCTCTGAATCTTGGCGGGGAGTAAGATCGGCTCGCTCAGCCATATGTTCCAGTGATTTGTTCAGATATCTCAGAAGGGGTTGAAATATACTAAGTTTATTACTCTCGTAAATTTATCAAATTTCGTTATACCTTTCCTGCGATATTTCAGTCTATCCTATCATGTGCCATTAACCACTTTCAAGCCCCTCTCCCTCTTCGCAAGAATATCCATCGCAAGAGCTCTCAAATTCGCTGCATGTGTAATAGTAGTCAACGCCAACTCAACACTCGTTTCCCTTCGAATCCAGTTTCGCAATTCGACTGACACAAGAGAATCCAAACCAAAATGAATAAGAGGAGCATCGGGGTCCACTTCATCTCGCTCAATCATAGTCATGACAGAAACCTTAGTGATTAGAGCTTCAATCAGGCCAGTGAGAGGATCAGAAGCGGAAGTCCACGAAGAATAATTATTAGTACCTCCGCCTGAACTAGTCTCTTTCTTGTGTTGCTCGGCATTCAGAAGTTCTCTGATTTTGACAGGGTGGAAGTATTTCCATGGGAGATTGACTACGGACTCGCCTCCGAGGTAGAGTTTGAATGCAATTGCTTTGCCATCAGAATGAAACTTCATCGGATTGTACTGTCCAATAATTGCGTTCTTCACGATAGTGCAGATGTCGGCCATTGTGAGAGTGCCACCAAGCGTGGCCTTTAAACTAGCGGTGAGATCGCGATCAGCGACATAACCGACATCCACAACGACTGGCAAGGCAATGGAAACGGTGTTTTGGCCGCGGGCGTTGCGAGATTTGGAGAAAGCATCGTAGAAAGACTGCAAGGATTAGCTTGGTCTTGGTACAAGTCCGGTTACTTACTGCAGTACCACCGTAGATAGATTGTCCGACATTACCAGTATCTCCGAGAAACGAGGAGAGAGCAACGAAGAAGTCGAGGTCTGGCAATAGCTCATCAAGATTCCATGCACCCTGGACCCTAGGTCCATTGATATTCTTCCAGTCCTCATACGTAGCGTTCTCAAAGAATGCGTCCTATCAATGTCAGATGAGTTTATAATCAGTAGCGAAACTTACGTTGAGGAAAAGTGCGCTGTGTATGACACCACGAACTGGAGGAAGGTCCTTGATCGACGCCAGAACGTTTTGAAGTCCCTTCTTCGAGCTGATATCGCAAGCAAGAGCTCTCACGATAACGTCGGTACCTTTGTGTTGCTTCAAGAACTTTTGGACTTCGGCACCAGTAGCACCGCTACGACCGAGAACGATGACATTGTAGGCTCCATTTTCAATTAACCAAGACGCCAAATAAAGACCAATACCTCTGGTTCCACCAGTAATTAAATATGTTGCGTTGCGGGACAGCTTCATCTCTTGTGGTGATAGGGCACTCTCGGCCAGAACGCGTTCATCCGGGCCGAAGGTGACGACAATCTTGCCTAAATTTTGACCAGATTGGAGCTTGCGAAGACCCGTCGTGAACTGAGAGACAGGTAATGTAGTCACTGGTCTGATAGGTACAACAATCTTGCGGTGAAGTAGATCAACAACCTCCGACATACAATCTTTGAGATATTCTGGTTTCTTGTCCCAGAATGTGCGAAGGTCGACACCACTGAAAGTCACATTGCGATCGAATGGCTTCATTCCCAAGTGGCTGTTGGCAAGGAAGTCCCTCTTTCCAATCTCCACGAAGTGGCCAAAGTCTGCGATCAGGGCCCAAGTTTCCTGCAGAAGGTTCCCGGTAAGAGAGTTGACAACCACGTCGACTCCTTTGTTGTTTGTTGCACACATTATGCCATCTCTGAACTTCGGCGTACGACTTGAGAAGATGTTCTCCTTGGGAATTCCAAAAGTCTTCTCCAAGAACTCCCTCTTGGTCGGAGTACTAGTAGTAGCAAAGATTTCGGCTCCCAGGTGCTGTGCGAGCACGACGCATGCTTGGCCAACTGCGCCGGATGCAGCGTGGATGAGAACAGATTCTCCCTTCTTCAGTCGGGCAATGCGAATGAGTGCTACATAGGCAGTAATGTACGCAACTGGTATGCTTGCGGCATCCACGCTGCTTATACCTTCCGGAATTTTGTAGGCACACCAAGATGGCATTTTGATATAGGTCGCCAAACTGCCACCTCCGAGTGTGCCGTAGAAAACGCGGTCTCCTGCCTTCAAGCCTGACACCTTAGAGCCAGTCTTTTCGACCACACCAACACCCTCGAATCCAGGAGTAGTCCAAGGGATAGAACCCAGTACCAGAAGAAGATCACGGAAGCTCACTCCGGCAGCTTCGACCTTGACCACAACCTCTTCCTCGCCTACCTCTTGAGACAGGACGTCGGTCCTACGGAAGTAGATGGAGTCGGGACTACCTGCAAGGTCCACCGTCATCTCAAGCGCATGATTACCTTCCCAAATGTTCTGCACCTTTCGAGTGCGGACGTTGTGCTCTGCGGCGTATTGTTCCTTCACTTCCATCATTTGCCTGATACGAAGGAGATGAATCGAGCCATTATTCCAAACAAAGTCCAAGTCCTCACCGGCAATCGACTCGGGATCTCTCAATTTTCCGGCAAGCCTGGTGATAGCTAAGGCGCCCTCGGATGTCAAAGGCACTCTATCGAACCAGAGCAAGTTCTTTGGCTCGAGTTCGAGACGAATTGTGGCGAGCATGCCTTTGATCTGTGTGGATTCTGGGGGACCACCTTCTGGGATCACCCATAACATCCCTGTATTGTGCAACAGCAACTTCTGCAAAGCATCAAATTTCTCTTGGGTAACGTTGGCCAGTTGACTGTTGCGTGGAGAATCGATGAAAACGCAGTACGGGTCATCCGCAGGGTCGATCTCTGCAAGGGGCTTGACCTTAGTTGGGCATTCAAGTTTCTTTGCGATAGCGTCGGCCACAGTCTGAGCAAATTCCACTTCCTCATTATCAACGAAAGGTCCACAGACGGTAATCTGTTGATTGCCAGCTTGTTTACCGGTATTTATCGAGCACATGACACTGAGCATCTGGTCGGGAGGACCGGCATAGTCTTGGATGTAAGCCTCGAGACCAGAGAAACCGGTGTCTTTCAGGAGGCGGTTCCAGTTGTCGACTGTTATAAGAGGTCCCTCCTCGTGGTCACGGTAATCATCCTCAGCATACCACCAACCAGGAAGCAGGGCAAATGGCAGCGTTGGGGGTGGATGAGTCCGACCCTCTAGCAAGAGGATCTTGCCTTTGGGCTTCAGCAATTTTCGTACGTTAATCATGGTATCAATCATATTCGGAGTGGCGTGCAAAACGTTGGAGGCGATAACAAGATCATAGTCTTTGAGCCTAAAGCCTTGCTGCACTGGATCCTGGCTGATGTCGAGCTTCTTGTACGTCATCTTTTGCGACCACTTAGCTAACTTAGTGCGAGCACCCTCGAAGAATCCAGATGAGATATCGGTGAAAGTGTAGTTGAGGATTGCCAACTCATCTCTGTCGCGTGAAAGCGCCTCCAGCACGTGCATTGTCGTACCGCCAGTTCCACCTCCAATTTCTAGGATGCGCAAGTCGGGCTCGAGATCGGAGAGATGGACAACCCAGTCGCCCAACATCTTACTGCAACGCGCGTTGTCTTGATCAGCCTCGTAATAGCGAGTGAGTAGGCCATCTTTGAGCATGATCTCGAGCGGTTGGACTTCTCCATGCAAGATTGGTACGAGCTGTTCGCCGACCTTGCAGAGCAACTCTCCTGGGGCGTCAAAATGGTATGCCTGCTTCAGCAACGCCGATTGATCACCACTGAGGTCAAAATTCTCTCGGTCAATAGTTCTGCGAGCCCACCGGCAAAAGTGAGAGTAGTGGTGCGGTAGCTTGGAATAGTCTTCATGCGCAGTCTCTTTCAACGCTTTGTTCATGTAGTAGCAGGCAGTCTTATACAAGATGTCTCGACGCTCTTTCAGATCCTTACCCAGACTGCCGACAGAGAACATCTTGTTCAGCTCTCCATGAGGTAATAAATCGAAACTAGGCAATACCTCCCAACACCAGTTGCCTGGAAGGGCTGTGGCTAGGTCTTCGGACTCGCCAGATGAGATAGTACGGAATGTCATCGACTCGCATTCGAATACTGGCTTGTAAGAACCTTGTTCATAGACAGCTATACTGATATACATGCGGCCGCCCTTATAATCGTAATCCAGCAGGCGAGTGACGACGGTGAACCGCGAGTTGGGAGCATTCGGCATATTGTTGGAGACTCGGAGTCGACTGATATAGTTGGGCATCTGCGTAGGTCTCTTTCCATCGACCAATTGAAGAGGACCACCACCTTGAAGGAATCCGTCTAGTGTCGGCGGATCAACAGAAACAGACGACCCATAGGAAGTCGGCAGGTTTGGGGAAAGGTCACGCAGCTGGGTTTCGATTACTGTGAAGCTTTTGCCTTCGAAGAACCTGACCGTGCTTTGGAATGTTGGGCCATAGCGTGTGGCTCCTGCCTCTGCAGCAAGGGTGTACTCAAGTTGTGGATCGTGCTCTACCATGTCCTTGGAATTGATGAGAGGAAGGGAGTCTTTCAATGTTGGACTTCCCGTGGTCATCTCGGTCGTCTCCGGTTCGATTTGGCCGTAGCAATGGACAGTCCATCCATTTTGCTCTCCCCAAGTCGCAACCTCAAATGACCAAGCCGTATTCGAAAATCCTCCTGTCCCGGTAGCGGCAGGCTTAATCTTTGTCGACATGTCAACAGTCTCTTCTTCTCCAATCTCAAGGCCCCGAACAACATTAACATCCCGGAGGACAATAGCAGCCGGAGGACTGGAAACTGTTCTTCTCACAGCCTCAATAGCGCAGGACAAGTAGCCAGTCATTGGGAAGACAACAGTGCCGGCGACATTGTGGTCTCGGATCCAAGGTACTTCGTCGAGAGTGAAGACCTGTCTGTAAACACGCTCATTGGCCCCATTGGACGGAACCTTTCTTCCAAGAAGCGTATGGTAAGGCTCCCCAGGATGCATCTTGTCTTCAGAGTTCTTTGTCTTCATCTCGTAAGCCACGGACTTGTCCCATGCATATGCCGGGAGATCGATGAGGACGTGAGAGTTCTTCCGATTAGTTTGATTGACCTCTTCTAGTTTGACTGTAGGTCCCATGGTGAAGAAACTGCCGGCAAGGTCGAGCAATGCTTCAACACCGTCTGTGTCACGTGCCAAGGTAGAAAGGTAGGTGAACGGAATTGGACGTCCGTCGCCTTGCTGACGAAGGATATCTACGGTCTGCTTGATCGGATTCTTCAATGCTGGATGAGGACCGATCTCCACGATGACGTTCGGCGATTTCTTGCCATCTTTCTGTGGTGTGAAAATGGTCCCAATCGCATCCGCAAACCTGACGCATTGGAGAAGGTTCTTCACCCAGTAAGAGGCGTGGAGAGTAGATGGACTGACTACCTTTCCTGTGACAGAAGACACAAACACTTCACTAATGTTATCCTTATTGATGAATGGAGCATCCTCCTCACAGAAAGGCTTGATAAATTCAAGGTAAGAGGCCGCAACAGCCTCCATATGCTTGGAATGATATGCAACCTCAATCTTGAGCCTACGAACAAACAAGCCCTGACCATCCGCGGCCTTGTGAAGATTCTCGATGGAGGAGACGTTACCCGAGACAGTGACGCTCTGTGGGCTGTTGATAGCGGCAACGGTCGCGTATCCCTTTGCATGTTGCTCGATCAGCTTGTTTGCGTCTTCTTCGCCGATGCCAAGAGCCAGCATGCCTCCTTTCTGCCTTTGCTCTCGGACTAATTGAGCACCTGCTTGGCCACGAAAGTATGCGATGGCGATAGCTGCTTTGAAGGAGATGAGACCTGCAGCAAACGCAGCACCAATCTCTCCGGACGAATGTCCTGTGACCGTAGTCGCGGTAATTCCCCAGCTCTTGAGCAGGGTCACCAAAGCAAGTTGGATGGCAGTACACGCCGGCTGGCTGATCTCGGGATCATTGACACGAGATAGAGATGCTGGCTTGGCCAGCTCCACTGTCAAAGACCAAGACGCTCCGAGTGATTGGAGATGGGCTTCAGCCTGGGAAATGGCAGTGGTAAAGGCTTTGTAGTGTGACAGTCCAGCGTCCATCTGCGCCCACTGAGCACCTTGACCAGTAAAGACGAAGGCAATGACACGATCTGATACTTTGTTGGGCTTGGTAGTTAACAGTTTCTCTCTCAAACTCTCTACCGAATCGGCTGTTGCTGCAACACGATATGGGTGGTGTGTTCGGCGTTGTCCAAGTGTGTAACTAAGATCCTTGGCAAATTCGCTGGTCTGAGGAGCCTTTTCTAGGAACTTCTGGAAAGCTGCTAAATAGGACGTAAGACTCGTTGCAGTCTTGGCGGAAAGCACAAATAGTCGCTTTTCAAGTTTTATGCCGTTTGTGACAAGTCCGTTGGCAAGTCCGTTGGCAAGTCCGTTGGCAAGCACAGCAGATGACGGAGCGCACTCAAGAAGAACTGCAGAATTGCTGCCGCCGAAACCGAAGTTGGTTACGATGACTCGCTTTGGCTCCCCTGCTGGCCAAGGGGTCGGGCTCGTCAGTACTCTCAATTTTTCCCTGCCTTGAATCTTCTGGTTGAACTTCTCGAATCCTGCGGTAGGCAAAATGATCCCCTTTTGGAGCATCAGGACCGCCTTGATCATTCCGAGAATGCCACTAGCCCCTTCCAAATGTCTGTACATACGGGTCAGAAAGACAGAAGCTCAGGCGGGAAATTCAAAAGTTGAAGACGTACCCAAAATTAGACTTGATAGATCCAATGTACAGCGGATTTGCTTGTGTTCGGTCCTTGGCGAGGACGTTCGCGAAGCCGCCAGCCTCGATGGGATCACCAGCTTGAGTACCAGTTCCATGGCCCTCAACCACAGGCGTATGTACAGGGTTGAGACCAACGACGTCATGGACCTCACGGAGCAGTACTTGTTGAGCTTTCCCGCTAGGCATTGTAATACCTTCCGATCGACCGGAATGATTGCAAGAAGAACTGCGAATCAGTGTATGGATTGGGTCACCATCACGAATTGCATGATCTAGGCGCTTGATCAACAAACAAGCAGCACCCTCACCACGGCCAAAACCCGCGGCTTTCTCATCATAAGAGTAACTTCTACCGTCCGGTGACAGGGCTCTGTTGCAAAGTGGTAAGGGAGGCGATTCAAACAGTTGGGTTGCGCTTCACTTACCCCATCTTTTCCAGTGTGATCCACAAACTAGGACTCAAGGACAACATTGCTGATCCCACAAATGCGGCTTCGCATTCACCATTTCGAATGGCCTGACATGCCTGATGTGCCGCATAAGTGCTGGATGCGCACGCGGCATCCAGGGCAACACTTGGTCCAGTAACGTCGAAAAAGTAGGAGAGACGATTGGCGAGCATACACGGTGCAAGCCCAGTAGCCGAGAAGGTTGAGGTTTTGTAGAGATCCTCAGAGAGTCGCTGTGCGTAATCCCCTCCTGTGCATCCTACAAAGACACCAATCTTCTTGCCCGCCAAGTCAAGAAGACTCTGTCCTGCACTTTCCGCCGCCTCTAAGGCACACTCGAGCATCATTCGATGCTGAGGATCTGAGTTCTGAGCTTCCTCAGCTCTCATGTTGAAGAATGCAGCATCAAATCTAAAGATGTCGTCTGGCACGAAATGTGCTCCCTCGGTCTGGAAGCAGCCTGCCCGGCTAACCCCCTCCGCTCCTGAGTAGTAGGCTTCGTGAGAAAATCGGTCAGCAGGCATCTTCGTCCAAGCAGACTTGGCTTCGGCCAAGTATTCCCATAGGTCTTTCCTCCCAACACTAGGAGCGCGGTAGGAAACGCCTACAATGGCAATTGGAGCAGTGATATCGTTGAACATGTTGAAAACTTTCTCCCACAAGGTCTGGTGTTTTGTAGAACCAATTTCGGGGATGATATGAATATATGGGTTTTGGGCTGCCAAAATTGTAGGGTCTTTTGAGGTATGCGACTTGCCATCCTTCGTTGCAACAATTGTTTGGGGAGGGCTTGCCAGAGGATTCACGATCAGTTGGTTCAGTCTTATCTGCCGTAACGCCCTAATCATGGTCTGTAGAATTGCTGTGGTGTAACCCAACTACATGCTATTTATGTCCTTTGCAGTGAATAACCGGTTCTTTTTCATGCGTCTATATCACCATCTTGTGCATTTTTGGTGAGGATCGGCGTTCTCAATGGGTAGGTCGGACATTCTTTGGCCCTGAACCATCACTGCCCGTATCAACACAAATTCGGACGAGCTAATGTCCATCACCATCAAGATTCTGGACAATTCTAAACGATTTAACCACCAAAACAAATACTACCCTATTAATAGTACATTTTTAACCTCAAGTTTTAAACTTCTCACAATTTAACCTTAAATTTTAAGCTATGGTTACGTCTACTTTAACCCACTTTATATAAAAGCTTTTACCCCTACAATAAACAAGTAATCGAATATCAGCAATTATTTAAAACTAATATCCGTGTCCATCCAATAAAATAACGGACATCCAAAGACTATGTCCATATCCAGCCTAGACGGATAGTTCTTGTCGAACACGCTAAAACTTCCTGTCCATTGAGAACGCTGGTGAAGATTGCAGACGTATTGAAGGGAGATGTCACAATGCGTGCTTCAGGCCTGATCAACTTCAGCTCTTTCCAGGGGTAGCTCAATTTACCCCTCTGCATGCTTATCTCCAGTGAATGGGGAAAATGCAATTCTTTATCTTTCGCAAAGTCGCCCGCATGTGTTGCCGGGCGGCCCGGGCCATTGTGGCTTCGGAAAGCACGGCAATTGACACAAGGCTTGA
Source organism: Mollisia scopiformis (assembly GCF_001500285.1). Taxonomy (NCBI): domain Eukaryota; kingdom Fungi; phylum Ascomycota; class Leotiomycetes; order Helotiales; family Mollisiaceae; genus Mollisia; species Mollisia scopiformis. The sequence goes on from NW_017263611.1 coordinate 310,691, forward strand.
AAACACCTCACATGGAGGAATTCCACACCAACTACATGTGGATCTACGAACATACTTCTAAATGCAGCCACAGAAGTCCCTGCATATGCAACATAAGCCTTACAAATATGCATTTCACGGGACGGGAAAGTCCAATATGGATAATAATACGGTCAAGACCCAAATAAACATAATATATGGAAAGATGTTCCCTGGCTCCCAATCAGAGACACCTGATATGGTGACGTGTTTCTCATGATCTCAATGGTTCCCAAGAACAGAATATACCGGTAGTCACCACTTACCAATGTTTAGGGCTCCATCCGGCACATGGTTCTCAGCACCGGAAAATGTATTCGAATATCACCGCACAGAAACGAATATGCTATGCCACTTCACAGGTATGTCTCTTCATGGAAATCCGTACGAACGACATATCAGCGTGATTCCAATATGATGATACGGATATAAGAGGCGGGATTCTCGATCTTCAGTATTAAACATTGGGCTACTGCAGGGTCCCGCGGGAGGCGGTCACGCTAGAGACCGATCATCACACGATCGCCATGCACATAATTAACGCATATGCAGTCGTCATTGGCTGGCTCGAGCTCTTCTTCATTATCTTATCTTTCCTTTTCTGACCTACGATCATAAGTTCAGAGTCAAATCCGTCCGCTTCTTCAACGGCTGGGGAGCTTCCGAAGCCTGCACTGTCGCGGAACTGACGCCTGAGTGTCCATACCCTCAAAACATTGGTACACCGGTCAACTGTGCTGTTAAGATTATAAAGCCCCAGAGCCCCCAAAATATTGTCCCAATTGGGGCCAGGAGAGAGAATTTGATTGAAGGCTCAGGTGTGGCTCGGGGTTATCTTAATGTCAATGCCAAGAGTGTGGCATCCTTTATTTCGCCACCTTCATTGGCATCATCTTGCGAGAGGGTAGCGACACGTTTCTACTACCCTGGAGACCCAGATGCTTTTGCAGAAATTGCCTATTTGGTGGGGCTTCTGGAGTGGTTTGCAGTTTTTCGAGGTAATTCTCTTAGATCATAATCATTTCTTTCAATTGTCGGAGCTGCAAGCTTAAGTAGAATTAAGGTCAACGCTCTACCATTATAACTTTGTCTTTGTTCATGATTGCTATCTCGACCGCGATTTCTCTTGCTACCGCAGATACTGACCTATCCGGAATCCAGCAAACCTTACAAGAAAGCATCCTTGACAGCGCCGCAGTTGAGGGTTCTCGAACACCGCTTCCAAGCATATAACTCTACGTAGCTAGTGGCTTCTGTCCATAGACAACGGTTCTTTGCAGGTATTAATGTTTGCGTTTTGCTTGTGTGTAGAAAAACAATTTGATGCAGCAGGAGACACTTACAGATTGCAGTAAGCATGGGTCTTCTTGTCCTTGAAAGCAGCTCTTAGCTGGCCAAAGAAAGCCTGGGCTTCGATGAAATCCCACTACACAATCAGTGTATCAGTAACAATCCACCAAAGAAGCCAATAGGTATCCTCTTTCGATGGCAACATACCTCTAAGACTCGAGTCAATAAGGCCATAGCATAGCCCTCCATTCCATCCTCGAAGTAGGCTCGGAACCACATTCCAATCTCCTTCAGCTTTGCATCAGCAGGCCACCTGCCAATGGGCATCTTATATTTCTTTTCTACAACGTTGATGAACCCCGCTTCTTCAATCCATGCTTCGGTGTTGTAAGCCGTTCTGTATGTCTTGCCAAGTTTGTCACCAGCTTCGAAGATGAGATCTCCCCATCTGTGGAAAGGAGACCCAGGTGTTACGGTGCCATCCTCAGATTTGGGATCTGGAGCAACTTCGTGATGTTCGATCCATCCACCTGGTTTGATTGTCCTTTGTGTTATCAGTGAGAGAAATCACATGACTGAGATGAGACTCGGAAGACTGACTTGAATGCTTCACGATAAACCTCGGTCCAGTCCGAGAACGAACCTAGCATAAATCTAAAGAACACAAAGTCCATACTCCCAGGAGTAAAAGTCCACAAGACAGAAGCATCGTCGATTTCGAATTTGCAATTGGGTGGAACGAAGGCTGGCTGTACAGGAGAGAGGTCTGTACCAACGACTTGAGCGGATTTATGCTGATCGGCCATGTCTCTGACCACTCAATTAACGCGGCTCTTGCAATATCCTGGAATAGGTACGAACATCGCCCAGATACCTGTTCCAGTTCCAACATCTAGGATTCTCTTCATTCAAGTCAACAATAGCACTTTGTTTATCAGAATGCACACTTACTTGCGGGTTTTCAGATATTGGAGCAAGGTGCAGTTCATTCTCAAGCAGAATAAGCATCATGTGGTGGCTATGATCACAATCAGAAGAGTTCTCGCTGGAATTTAGAGGTCATACCCCATGTCCTGAACGCTGAGTTGTTGTTCATCGTTGGGTTGCCTGTATCACTTTCGTTAGGTGATAGTGCAAGTCAAATAGGTAGTTACAAACATGTATAGTCCGTCTTTATATCCATGATAACGTCGTCCGTTTTCGAATCTGTATTTGGAGACACTTGACGACAAAGAAGTCGTGTCACTGGCATTGCCACTGTCGCGATCAGCACAGTAAGTAGAAAGCTTCGGAAGAGCTACTCTTCTGGGTCGTAAGCAGAGTCATTGTCCTCGTCGTCGCCCTGAAGGTATCAGCATGATCATTCTTCTCAATTCGCTTAAACCCCGAAAGACGTTCGTACCACTTCCATTGGCGCCACTATGGGATCAGCTACAGGAGCCCCTGCAGTCACTGGGTCTTGGACAGGTTCACTCGCCATACTGAGACAATGATGCAGGTCTCCTTGTAGCGAGAGAATGATCTGGACAGAACGATGTTCTTCTGTCGTGTGAGGGGAATCCCGGGAATGATGAATATGACAGCTGGAGGTGTGGGCTGAGACTCAACGAGCATGCAGCAAGCAAGGATCCAACAGAATAACCTGCGGCCGCTCTCGAGGATGCACCTCCGAGTGGTTGATCCTTCGGGATATTGTGACCATTCGGGACGTCTCCGCATTTGTGGTGACACGAACATTATCTATGATGATCGGGCCGAGAGCAAGGACAAAGACGTTTCCATGACAATTTTGAATTGTCTGAAGATGATACGGTTTCGGAGATATAAGATCGACATCTTTTCAATAGAGAAAAGAACTTGACAGAGGATTTAAGACCGATGTCTTTGACAGCGGGCCGTGCCGAGCACTAATCGAGGTGATTGACCGCTATTTTAGCGAGTGAACATTTATCCGAAGTTCGACATTTGATTATTTGAATATTTTATGATAAGTACAATTAGAATTGTAGACAACTCAATGTGACTTAATTATTCTGAAAATAATATTTAGTTGAATTTCATGTCGATATAATTCAATATTGTACCAAAAATATCGAAGTTTAATAACATGAAAAATTAAGTATCTTTCCCCTCCTATATATAGCATAAGATCAGCATCCTTAGCTTTCTCATTCAAGTCACAATTATCCCTCTTTTCATTACTCAACATGTACTTATATAAGTATAATTCCGATCTTCTAGGTTCACATTGTTATTAACGAAATAAACCATGCATTTTTATAGTAAGCATAAAAGTAGTAAAGTGTATATCGAGTTCTGAAACTATTTACAGGAGCAGACACTAGGATAAATAAGTGAGTGAAACTAGCCGACCCTTGAATTAAAGTTATAGCATCGAACAACAGTGCATACACGTGAAGTCAACTGATAATCGTTTTCACGAAGTAGGAAAATACCCAAGCGGTGTATACATATATCCTGGTTGATCAACGTTTGAGGTAGTCGTTGTAGTCGACGCCGTAATATACTGACCCGATGTCGAAGCGGAAGGCTGCTGGTATGGGGCCTGGGTCGCAGCATATTGGTAATTTGACGGAGCATAAGGGACCATTGTCGAAGGGGATGGATATGGTGCGTATGCACTTTGCGGAGGGTGAGTTCGTCTGACTGCCTTTGCATATTCTTGCACTGGCACGCCCGAGGCGAGTATAGACATCCCGCTGGGCCCCGTCAAGGTAGATGAGATTTGTTGAATCTGCCACACTTTCCGATTAAAGTTCTCTGTCAATGAACTCCATATCTGCGTAGCCTTCGACTCCTTGGGGCCCCCCTTTTGCACCTCTGCTGGAGCAAACACACTCCCAGTGACATCCTTATCCCGGACCATGATACCTAGCAAGATACCAAATATCTCCAATAGCCGCGCTTTGTATTGTTTCCTGTCGATCTCTTCTTTGTGATAAGCATTCTTCGCATTCCAAATGGCGAGATTAATCTCATATTTCATGGCCTCGTCATCTTTGTAGAGCTGGTCCCGCATTTCACCAATGCTCTTTTCGATGTCCTGGCATGACTCCTTTAGATCCGTATCCTATGAATTTATTCCATTAGCTCAGATAGCGGCTTCGGCAATTGACATGAATCACCTTGTTCCGATTCACAAGTTTCACTGTATTGTACACAGTGAAGACCGTAGCTGGCAAGGTTGCGCCGTAGGCAGTGGTCATACTTGCGATAGCGCTGCAAAATGCAGCTATTTTCTGGGAGTTGCTCTCGTCGGCCATATTGGCAATGTCCAAGATTGTCCAGAGAAAAGATCTGAATATTGAGGACTAGGCTATCTTACTTAATTGACAGGATATAAGTGCTTCTTTATCAAAGCACGTGCTATTCTCGTGTGGCGTTGGTCGCAGCCTTACCAACAGATTGGTAATCGCCTTGCATGGCGGTACAAGACAGCCAGAGGCTGAAAACCTTCTTCGTTGGTAGGTGAGGCACAGAAGATAAGTCGAAGTAGGAAGTCTTGGAAGTTCTTGTGACACTGGCCCCTTCATATTGGTGGATTCTGCCGTGATCAGCGGATTTTCCTATCCAGTGCTAAGAAACGGGGCGATGCAAAGTTGAAGGATGCGAGAGCCCATTTCCAATCAAAATATGTGAGGCAGACGTAGGGTTGAGGTGCGGGACAGCCTCAGCCTCACCGAGTAATGGCAGCCTTTTCACTGCGACAGCTGCCATTAACCTGAACCTGAAGTAATTGATTGCGAAGTATGTTGTTCTTTGGGTAACAAAGTTCCAAGCTGGTTTTATAGGCCTTCTCCAAGTCAACGTGGACATACATTCCATTCTTACCCAAGCACTGCTCACCTTTGATGCTCTAGGGCTTGATATTCGGTTATGCTTATCTTTGTCCACCTTCTGTGACATCCAGTTCCTGTGTCAAACTTTATACTGTGGCGTACTGAGAAGATGTTGTCTAAGACAAGTTGACATAAATCAAGTAGAGTGCTGTTCAGTTTTACTAGCTATGACAAATTAATAGCGGCGCCAAAAAGGCTCAATCAAACTCCCTTTTCAGTCCTATCTGCTTAGATCCCAATGGTGAAATGTTTGGAGACACAAAGTACTCTGGCAAAGGTTGCTTTCCAAGCTCCTCACGCTGTCGTTGCGCTTTCTCATCCTTAATGACTTCAACCTTGTCTCTCCTGTCAAGTCGTTGTTGATACCGTCTTTCCTCGTCGTATTTGTGATCTGCACCATTTGTGGGTGCCGTTGGCTCGCTTGAAGGCCTCGTTATCGTGCTGTCTAATGATACCTCAGCAACGATGATTTCGAGTGCAGCTGCAACTTTCTCGTGTTTTGGACATGGAATTCCACGCAGCTTGTATCTGCCTATAATCCATCCACTGCTATACTCTAAGCATGGTCCACTTCCGCCTTTCATATTGAGAACCGTTGTGCTGTAGTTGCTCCATTGAGTAGAAGAGTCCTTCTCTTTCTCGAGGATAGATATAGTCCACTTGCAGATTGTGTCTCTCGTAATTCTTGCATCCTCGGCTCTACAGACCGCACTAGTCTCTGCAATTAAACAATCCATCAAATTCCGCACCTCTTCATCATCAACAAGTCTACTGGAGAGCTCTTGGTATGTACACTGGAGCAACCCAGTCATCGATCCAAGGATATCAATGATTGCTGTCGACCGTAACGTAACGTAACGTAGAGGTGGTAACTTTTATCGATCGTTCTCGCATTCAAGGAAGGGATCTTGGATAAGGTCTTGGTAATGTAGTCATATGATGCATTTGGCTGTTGACCGTCTTGAGTCGAGACGGGTGGCATCATCAGCTCTCCCTTCCCAGAATAGTGAACCTCAAAGTTCTTTCCACTCAGGTGAGCTTTACTTGATTGCCGATGCTCTGTGATATGCTTATCAATTGATTTAGATGGCCTGAAGGTGTTTTTCGATAGATTGTGACAGCAAGACAGTTAGTTTTATAGATTTGCCGAAAGGAGATGATACATACGTCGATAGACCCCTGAACAATTGAGGACAGGTCTTGGGGTCTTTAAAAATTGTCTTTATCCAATATGGGATGATTCCAACAAGAGGCGAAATCAAAAACACCGTTGATTGCGGGCCTAGACGGTTTTTAATCGTATGGATTAGATCTGGCTTGAAAGTAGTACTATCAAGTTGAAGATAGGCTTTATACTTGGCAAAGTCGGCATGCCTTCGGTGACAACTTTGTCAGAAGAAAGTGACCCCGAAGCATGTTTGGATCGATTTTTGCGACGGCGGCGGCTTATTCTCTGGTACAAGGTACGTAGATCGGGAATTGGCTGTGGTACAACAGGGCTTTGACTTTCGGCACTTTCTTCTATGACTACTTCTGGCCTAGCAAAAGCCTCCAAAATGAATGTGTCTGCTGCTCGGGGCACGGGAGTTTAATTGTAGATTAGGTCTGTATTGAGAGCAGTCTCCATGTCGATACCTCTAGCGAGACGACGTTCTCCGGCTTCGATCAAATGTATAATTTTACCTCGCTCGTAAAATGCGTCGATCCTTTGGTTGAATGTCGTAAGCATCGTTACTGGAGATGGTCCTGGTTCTAATCGCAGCTTCGCAGCTAGAAACATACTGGCCCGATTCGTCCCCAGAAGATAAAACCTCCTGCGGTCGTCTTCAGTGATGCCGTGCTGATGTTGCGAGGCGAAACCCCGCTGCGGGGCACATGTCGTCCACTTGCTTTGGCCAACTCTCCGAAATAGTACACGACTGTGATTGATCATTGCTGTTGTTGGCATAATGTGTACGAGAAATTGCCTCGAATTCTCTGGAAGAAGAGTCGAAGTGAGGTCGGGGTCAGAACAGATGTATGGCGAAGCGCAAAGCCACCACAGCCAACCCAGCCACCGCAGGCACGTGTTCACAACTCACTACTGCTGCAAGGGGTAACGGAGATTGAGTAGCGGGACTTGGTCATCAAGAGCTCCCTTGAAGCATGGAAGCATGAGTAGATAAGGAGTTCAGGCAAGTCATTAGGTCACGGCAAAAGAGGTGACTTGTATTTGCGTACCAACCAAACTGTCACGATTTTAATATTTGATTTCATCACACAAAATAGATGTTGTTTGCAATTTAAATTATTTACAGAGAATTTCTCTGGCCTATTTTGCCGTACATTTCCCTACCTGTTCGGTTCGAATTCTGGAGAATGACAATGCGATGGATTGAGGGGTAATGGCGTGCGCCATAGTTATAGAGGTCAAATTGAAGTATGTTCAGCTAGCTTTGCTAAGGTAGTAGTATTTGTCCCACCAGAGACCTGCTCGATACCTGTGGATGCCAAGATGATGCGAATTTCAGGTGGAGCGGGAGGTTCGACCAATGCCTCTGTGCTGTTTGCTTCGTTACTATTGCAGAATTCTTTCATTCCACCGCAGATAGGTGACGAATCCGCTGGAAGGATTAAGTCACCTATAGCCTCTAGATGGTTGATTAGGCCACAGTAGAAGAATCGGTAGATCGTTGAGCAGTTTCCAAAGCCATCGTTAGTCAAATCTGGAGGGACTTGAGTAGAGTTGTTGCAGATGTCATCCAGGAGGACCCAACACGCTGACACCGCTGACGGCTGTATTGTGGACAAAGTAGATGTCGCTGTTACAGTGCTCAGTTGTGTGGTGGCTGTGGGTAGGGTGGTTTGTAAGGTTGAGATTTGGACGATAGTGGTTTGCTGGACGAGAGTCGAAACTGCCGTTACCGGCGGTAGTGTTACAGACTGTGTAAGAGTCATCGATAGTGTAATAGAGTCTGTAGTCGAGTACGTTGTCGATTCTGTAGTTGATACTGTGCTCAAGAGAGTGGTTGAGTCTGTTTGAGTGGAGACTGTTGTTACTGGTGGCAGTGTGAAGGATTCTACTAGTGTTGTCAACAGTGTCTTCGACAATGTAGTAGAAGCCGTGGTTGACAGCGTTGTTGATGCAGTCGATGTGTAAGTACTGAGGAAAGAAGTGGAGTCCGTGGAGTATACCGTCAATGTTGTATTTTGTGCTTTTGGTTGATCTTTCATTTGTTGCTTCAAGTTCGCGAATTTGACGCCGAAGACGGTTGCCACGGCAACAAGAGCTAGTGCTAGAAGGAAGACTAGAGAGAGTAGGTATGTTCTTATATCTTTCTTGGGCCTGTAGAAGTTGAAGTTAAATGGCTCTTCATAAGCTTGTACTTGTGGAGGTGGGACAGGAAGAGCAGCCGGTGACTGATTGACCAATCGGGGCAGCGATTGCATCTCGTATCCATCCTGCGTCCCGTAGTCAGGCGGTGAAATAGGAGCTGAATGAAGGTTCTTGCTCGCACCAGTAGTTGACGACTGTCCAGCAGTCATGTCAGCTTGTGGAGCGTATTCGGAAGCTCCTTCTTTAGACAAGGAATGAGTTTCTGAAGAATCTGCCATGATTGAAAAGCTCTAAAGTTCTTGAAGATGATAGAGTAGTCTTGGTGAAGTTTATTCCAGAAATTCGCTTAGGATATCGGGATTCTTGAGAATTTTGGGCTAAAGTGGAAGATTGATGATGAGCTTCAAGTCGACGCAAAAGCTTCTACTTACAAAGATGGGCGCAACCTATTTCTCTTGTTGTTCTAATTGTTCTCCCACTCTAAACTGTCCCAACAATGGCATTGTTTACTAAAAGGGTTTAGTGCCTTGTCTCAGGGCTTGGTGGTCATTGTCCTTTCCCTATTTGAGAACAATGTCTTCGCGAATAACAACAAGGAACTTTTTAGTTAGGACCATGTCCTTTATAGCAGATATAAACAGACCCTCGGCTACCTTGAGTTTCTTGAGCTTGTCCAGAACTACTCATGATTCGATGTCTTTGTTCTGGGTGCTGTCTGAAATCAGGTGAAACTTTTCCCCAAAAGTCAATCTCGCACTAGAAAAAGTAAAAGCTACTAACGAACATGGGGACAAAAGTCCGTGCGTTCAGGCTGTAGAACCTCGAAATTAAAACTCTT